>NW_028126274.1:600000-759345 GCF_965194825.1 Balaenoptera physalus | reverse complement strand
ACATGGCCAATGTCACCATGGGCAATCTCACCATGGATACTGTCATCATGAGATCTGTTACCATTGAAACTGTCACCATGAGCACTGTCATCTGGGGAACTGCCACAATGGACACTGCCACCATGAGCACTGTAACCATTGACACTGTTACCGTGCGCACTTTCACCATGGGAACTGTCAATATGAGCACTGTCACTGTGGGCACTGTCTCCATGGGCACTCTAAGCATGGGCACTGTCACCATGGGCACTGTCAACATGAGCACTGTCACCATGGGCAGTGTCACCATGAGCAATATCAACATGGGCACTTTCACTGTGAGCACTATTACCATGTGCACTATCACCATGTGCACTATCACCGTGAGCAATGTCACCGGGGGCACAGTCACCGTTTGCACTGTCACCATGAGCACTATCACCATGGGAAATGTCACCATGGGCACTGTCAATATGAGCACTGTCACCATGGGAACTGTCACCATGAGCACTGTCACCATGGGAAATGTCACCATGGGCACTGTCACCATGGGCACTATCACCATGCAGAGTGTCACAGTGGGCACTGTCACCATGGGCACTCTCACCATGGACACTGTCACCATGTGAACTGTCACCATGAGCACTATCACCGTGAGCACTGTCACCTTGGGCACTGTCACCATGAGCACTGTCACCATGGGCACTTTAACCATGGGAACTGTCACCATGAGCACTATCACCATGAGCACTATCACCATGGGCAGTGTCACCATGAGCAATATCACCATGGGCACTCTCACCGTGAGCACTATTACCATGGGCACTATCACCAAGGGCACTGTCATCGTGAGCAATGTCACCATGAGCACTGTCACCGTGGGCACTGTCACCATGAGAACTGTCACCATGGGCACTGTCACCATGGGAACTCTCACCATGAGTACTGTCACTGTGGACACTATCACCGTGAGCAATATCACAATGGGCACTGTCACCATGAGCACTATCACCAAGGGCACTGTTACCGTGAACACCATTACCATAGGCACTATCACCATGAGCACTATCACCGTGTGCACTGTCACCATGAGCACTATCACCATGGGAAGTGTCACCATGGGCACTGTCAACATGAGCACTGTCACCATGGGAACTCTCCCCATGAGCACTTTCACAATGGGAAATGTCACCATGGGCACTGTCACCATCGGCACTGTCACCATGGGAACTGTCACCATGAGCACTATCATCATGAGCACAATCACCATGGGCAGTGTCACCGTGAGCAATATCACCAGGGGCAGTGTCACCATGAGCACTAACACCATGAGCACGATCACCATGGGAACTGTCACCATGTGCACTGTCAACATGAGCACTTACACCCTGGGAACTCTCACCATGGGCACTGTCACATGGGCAGTGTCACCATGGACACTGTCACCATGAGCACTATCATCATGGGCAGTGCCAATATGAGGAATTTCACCATGGGAACTCCAACTATGTACACCGCCAGCATGAGCACAGTCACCATGGGCAGTGTCACCATGAGCACTGTCACCATGGGCACTTTCAACATGGCCAATGTCACCATGGTCACTGTCACCATGGACACTGTCATCATGAGCTCTGTTACCACGGACACTGCCACCATGAGCACTGTAACCATTGGCACTGCCACTGTGGTCACTGTCACCATGGGTACTGTCACCATGGGCACTGTCACCATGGACACTGCCACAGTGAGCACTGTAACAGTGAGCACTGTCACCATGGGCACTGTCACCAAGGAACTCTCACCATGAGCAATGTCACCATGGAAAATGTCACCATGGGCAGTGTCACCACAGGCACTGTTACCATGGGCAGTGTCACCATGAGCACTATCACCATGGTCTGTGTCACCGTAAGCAATATCACCAAGGGCACTGTCACCGTGAGCACTGTCACCATTGACACTGTCACCATGGGCACATTCACCATGGACACTGTCACCATGAGCAATATCACCATGGGAAGTAACACCATGGGAACGGTCACCATGGGCACTCTCACCATGGGCACTGTCACCATGGGCACTGTCACCATGGACACTGTCAACATGGGCACTGTCAACATGAGCATTGTCACCATATGAACTCTCACCATGAGCACTGTCACAATGGGAAATATCACCATGGGCACTGTCACCATGGGAACTGTCACCATGGACACTGTCACCATCAGCAGTATCATCATGGGCAGTGCCACCATAAGGAATTTCACCATGGGAACTCCAACCATGTACACCGCCAGCATGAGAACAGTCACCATGGGCAGTGTAACCATGAGCACTATCACCAAGGGCACTGTCACCATGAGCACTATCACCATGGGAAATGTCACCATGGGAACGGTCACCATGGGCACTGTCACCATGTGAACTTTCACCATGAGCACTATCACCAAGGGCACTGTCACCATGAGCACTGTCACCATGGGCACTTTCAACATGGGCACTGTCACCATAGGCAATGTCACCATGGGCACTGTCACCATGGACACTTTCACCATGGGCAGTTACTGTCAACATGGGCACTCCCACCATGGGCACTGTCACCATGGGCACTGTCACCATGGACCCAGTCACCATGGGCATTGTCACCATGGGCAGTGTCACCATGGGAACTCTCACCATGAGCACTGTAACCATGGGAAATGTCACCCTGGGCACTGTCACCATGGGCACTGTCACCATGGACCCAGTCACTATGAGAACTGTCACCATGGACACTGTCACCTTGAGCACTATCATCATGGGAAATGTCACCATGGGCACTGTCACCATGGGCACTATCACCATGCAAAGTGTCACAGTGGGCCCTGTCACCATGGGCACTGTCACCATGGACACTGTCACCATGAGCACTATCATCATGGGCAGTGCCACCATAAAGAATTTCACCATGGGAACTCCACCCATGTACACCGCCAGCATGAGCACAGTCACCATGGGCAGTGTCACCATGAGCACTCTCACCATGGGCACTTTCAACACGGCCAATGTCACCATGGGCACTCTCACCATGGACACTGTCATCATGAGCACTATAAACATTGGCACTGTTACCGTGCGCACTTTCACCATGGGAACTGTCAATATGAGCACTGTCACTGTGGGCACTGTCTCCATGGGCACTCTCACCATGGGCACTGTCACCATGGACACTGTCACCATGGGCACTGTCAACATGAGCACTGTCACCATGGGCAGTGCCACCGTGAGCAATATCATCATGGGCACTGTCACTGTGAGCACTATTACCATGTGCACTCTCACCATGTGCACTATCACCGTGAGCACTGTCACCGGGGGCACTGTCACCGTTTGCAATGTCACCATGAGCACTATCACCATGGGAAATGTCACCATGGGAACGGTCACCATGGGCACTGTCAAGATGAGCACTGTCACCATGGGAATTGTCACCATGAGCACTGTCACCATGGGAAATGTCACCATGGGCACTGTCACCATGGGCACTATCACCATGCAAAGTGTCACAGTGGGCACTGTCACCATGGGCACTCTCACCATGGACCCTGTCACCATGTGAACTGTCACCATGAGCACTATCACCGTGAGCACTGTCACCTTGGGCACTGTCACCATGAGCACTGTCACCATGGGCACTTTAACCATGGGAACTGTCACCATGAGCACTATCACCATGAGCATTATCACCATGGGCAGTGTCACCATGAGCAATATCACCATGGGCACTGTCACCGTGAGCACTATTACCATGGGCACTATCACAAAGGGCACTGTCACCGTGAGCAATGTCACCATGAGCACTGTCACCGTGGGCACTGTCACCATGAGAACTGTCACCATGGGCACGGTCACCATGGGAACTCTCACCATGAGTACTGTCACTGTGGACACTATCACCGTGAGCAATATCACAATGGGCACTGTCACCATGACCACTATCACCAAGGGCACTGTTACCGTGAACACCATTACCATAGGCACTATCACCATGAACACTATCACCGTGTGCACTGTCACCCTGAGCACTGTCACCATGAGCACTATCACCATGGGAAGTGTCACCATGGGCACTGTCAACATGAGCACTGTCACCATGGGAACTCTCACCATGAGCACTTTCACAATGGGAAATGTAACCATGGGCACTGTCACCATCGGCACTGTCACCATGCGAACTGTCACCATGAGCACTATCACCATGAGCACAATCAACATGGGCAGTGTCACCGTGAGCATTATCACCAGGGGCAGTGTCACCATGAGCACTATCACCATGAGCACGATCACCATGGGAACTGTCACCGTGTGCACTGTCAACATGACCACTTACACCATGGGAACTCTCACCATGGGCACTGTCACCATGGGCAGTGTCACCATGGACATTGTCACCATGAGCACTATCATCATGGGCAGTGCCATCATGAGGAATTTCACCATGGGAACTCCAACCATGTACACCGCCAGCATCAGCACAGTCACCATGGGCAGTATCACCATGAGCACTGTCACCATGGGCACTTTCAACATGGCCATTGTCACCATGGGCACTGTCACCATGGACACTGTCGTCATGAGCTGTTACCACGGACACTGCCACCATGAGCACTGTAACCATTGGCACTGCCACTGTGGTCACTGTCACCATGGGTACTGTCACCATGGGCACTGTCACCATGGACACTGCCACAGTGAGCACTGTTACAGTGAGCACTGTCACCATGGGCACTGTCCCCAAGGAACTCTCACCATGAGCACTGTCACCATGGAAAATGTCACCATGGGCAGTGTCACCACAGGCACTGTTACCATGGGCAGTGTCACCATGAGCACTATCACCATGGTCTGTGTCACCGTAAGCAATATCACCAAGGGCACTGTCACCATGAGCACTATTACCATGGACACTATCACCATGAGCACTATCATTGTGAGCACTGTCACCGTGAGCACTATCACCATTGACACTGTCACCATGGGCACATTCACCATGGACACTGTCACCATGAGCAATATCATCATGGGCAGTGCCACCATGAGGAATTTCACCATGGGAACTCCAACCATGTACACCGCCAGCATGAGCACAGTCACCATGGGCAGTGTCACGATGAGCACTGTCACCATGCACACTTTCAACATGGGCATTGTCACCATGGACACTGTCACCATGGACACTGTCATCATGAGCCCTATTATCATGGGAACTGTCACCATGAGCACTGTCTTCTTGGGAACTGCCACCATGGACAATGCCACCATGAGCACTGTAACCATTGGCACTGCCACCGTGGGCACTGTCAACATGGGTACTGTCGCCATGGGCACTGTCACCATGGACATTGCCACAGTGAGCACTGTCACCGTGAGCACTGTCACCATGGGAACTCTCACGATGAGCACTGTCACCATTAGCACTATCACCATGGGAACTGTCACCATGGGAATGGTCACCATGGGCACTGTCAACATGACCGCTGTCACCATGGAAACTCTCGCCATGAGTACTGTCACCATTGGAAAAGTCACCATGGGCACTGTCACCATGGGAACTGTCACCATGGGCACTTTCAACATGGGCACTGTCACCACGCGAAATGTCACCATGAGCACTATGACCTTTATCACTATCACCATAAGCAGTATCACCAAAGGCACTGTCACCATGAGCACTATCACCGTGAGCACTATCACCATGAGCACTATCACCATAAACACTGTCACCGTGGCACTGTCAATATTAGCACTGTCACTGTGGGCAGTATCACCGTGAGCACTCTCACAATGGGCACTGTCACCATGGGCACTGTCACCATGAGCACTATCACCATGAGCACTATCACCAAGTGCACTGTCACCGTGAGAACTATTACCATAGGCACTATCACCATGAGCACAATCACCATGAGCAATATCACCCTGTGCACTGTCACCATAAGCAGGGTCACCATGAGAACTATCACCATGGTCACTGTCACCATGAGGACGGTCACAGTGGGCACTGTCAACATGAGCACTGTCACCATGGAAACTCTCACCATGAGCACTGTCACCATGGGAAAAGTCACCATGGGCACTGTCAACATGGGAACTGTCACCATGGGCACTTTCAGCTTGGGCACTGTCACCATGCGAACTGTCACCATGAGCACTATGACCTTTAGCACTATCACCATGAGCACTGTCACCATAAACACTGTCACCGGGGGCACTGTCAACATTAGCACTGTCACTGTGGGCACTATCACGGTGAGCACTATTACAATGGGCACTGTCACCAAGGGCACTGTAACCATGAGCACTATCACCCTGTGCACTGTCATCATGTGCAGTGTCACCATGAGAACTATCACCATGGTGACTGTCACCATAGGAATGGTCACCATCGGCACTGTCAACATGAGCACTGTCACCGTGGGAATTCTCACCATGAGGACTGTCACCAGGGGAAATGTTACAATGGGCACTGTCACCATGGTAACTGTCACCCTGAGCACTGTCACCGTGGGCACTGTCACCATGGGAACTCTCACCATGAGGACTGTCACCAGGGGAAATGTTACAATGGGCACTGTCACCATGGTAACTGTCACCCTGAGAACTGTCACCATGGGCACTGTCACCATGGGCACTCTCACCATGGGCACAGTTACCATGCACACTGTCACCATGGGATTGTCACCATGGACATTGCCACAGTCAGCACTGTCACCGTGAGCACTGTCACCATGGGAAATGTCACCATGAGCACTGTCACCATGGGAACTGTCACCATGAGCACTGTCACAATGAGTACTATCACCATGGGAACTGTCACCATGGGAATGGTCACCATGGGCACTGTCAACATGAACACTGTCACCATGGAAACTCTCACCATGAGCACTGTCACAATGGGCACTGTCACCATGGGAACTGTCACCATGGGCACTTTCAACATGGGCACTGTCACCATGGGAACTGTCACCATGAGCACTATGACCTTTAGCACTATTACCATGAGCACTATCACCAAGGGCACTGTCACCATGAGCACTATCACCATGAGCACTGTCACCATAAACACTGTCACCGGGGGCACTGTCAATATTAACACTGTCACTGTGGGCATTATCACCGTGAGCACTATCACAATGGGCACTGTCACCATGGGCCCTGTCACCATTAGCACTATCACCATGAGCACTATCACCATGTACACTGTCACCATGAGCAGGGTCACCATGAGAACTATCACCATGGTCACTGTCACCATGGGAACGGTCACCATGGGCACTGTTAACATGAGCACTGTCACCATGGAAACTCTCACCCTGAGCATTGTCACCATGGGAAATGTCACCATGGGCAATGTGACCATGGGCACTGTCACCATGGGAATTGTCACCATGAGCACTGTCACCATGGGCACTGTGACCATGGACACTGTCACCATGGGCACTGTCATCATGGGCACTCTCACCATGGGCACTGGCACAATGGACGCTGTCACCATGGGCACTGTCAACCTGAGCACTGTCACCATGGGAACTCTCACCATGAGCACTGTTATCATGTGAAATGTCAACATGGGCATTATCATTATGGGCACTGTCACCATGGGCAGTGTCACCATGAGCAGTGTCACCATGGACACTGTCTCCATGGGAACTGTCACCATAAGCACTATCACCGTGAGCACTATCACCATGAGGACTATCACCAAGGGCACTGTCATCGTGAGCACTATCACCGTGCGCACTTTCACCATGGGAACTGTCTCAATGGGCACTCTCACCATGGGCACTGTCACCATGGACACTGTCACCATGGGCACTGTCAACATGAGCACTGTCACCATGGGCAGTGTCACCGTGAGCAATATCAACATGGGCACTGTCACTGTGAGCACTATTACCATGTGCACTATCACCATGTGCACTATCACCGTGAGCACTGTCACCGGGGGCACTGTCACCCTTTGCACTTTCACCATGAGCACTATCACCATGGGAAATGTCACCATGGGAACGGTCACCATGGGCACTGTCAAGATGAGCACTGTCACCATGGGAATTGTCACCATGAGCACTGTCACCATGGGAAATGTCACCATGGGCACTGTCACCATGGGCACTATCACCATGCAAAGTGTCACAGTGGGCACTGTCACCATGGGCACTCTCACCATGGACACTGTCACCATGTGAACTGTCACCATGAGCACTATCACCGTGAGCACTGTCACCTTGGGCACTGTAACCATGAGCACTGTCACCATGGGCACTTTAACCATGGGAACTGTCACCATGAGCACTATCACCATGAGCACTGTCACCATGAGCAATATCACCATGGGCACTGTCACCGTGAGCACTAATACCATGGGCACTATCACCAAGGGCACTGTCACCGTGAGCAATGTCACCATGAGCACTGTCACCGTGGGCACTGTCACCATGAGAACTGTCACCATGGGCACTGTCACCATGGGATCTCTCACCATGAGTACTGTCACTGTGGACACTATCACCGTGAGCAATATCACAATGGGCACTGTCACCATGACCACTATCACCAAGGGCACTGTTACCGTGAACACCATTACCATAGGCACTATCACCATGAGCACTATCACCGTGTGCACTGTCACCCTGAACACTGTCACCATGAGCACTATCACCATGGGAAGTGTCACCATGGGCACTCTCAACATGAGCACTGTCACCATGGAAACTCTCACCATGAGCACTTTCACAATGGGAAATGTAACCATGGGCACTGTCACCATCGGCACTGTCACCATGCGAACTGTCACCATGAGCACTATCACCATGAGCACAATCACCATGGGCAGTGTCACCGTGAGCAATATCACCAGGGGCAGTGTCACCATGAGCACTATCACCATGAGCACGATCACCATGGGAACTGTCACCGTGTGCACTGTCAACATGAGCACTTACACCATGGGAACTCTCACCATAGGCACTGTCACCATGGGCAGTGTCACGATGGACACTGTCACCATGAGCACTATCATCATGGGTAGTGCCCTCATGAGGAACTTCACCATGGGAACTCCAACCGTGTACACCGCCAGCATGAGCACAGTCACCATGGGCGGTGTCACCATGAGCACTGTCACCATGGGTACTTTCAACATGGCCATTGTCACCATGGGCACTGTCACCATGGACACTGTCATCATGAGCTCTGTTACCACGGACACTGCCACCATGAGCACTGTAACCATTGGCACTGCCACTGTGTTCACTGTCACAATGGGTACTGTCACCATGGGCACTGTCACCATGGACACTGCCACAGTGAGCACTGTTACAGTGAGCACTGTCACCATGGGCACTGTCACCAAGGAACTCTCACCATGAGCACTGTCACCATGGAAAATGTCACCATGGGCAGTGTCACCACAGGCACTGTTACCATGGGCAGTGTCACCATGAGCACTATCACCATGGTCTGTGTCACTGTAAGCAATATCACCAAGGGCACTGTCACCATGAGCACTATTACCATGGACACTATCACCATGAGCACTATCATTGTGAGCACTGTCACCGTGAGCACTGTCACCATTGACACTGTCACCATGGGCACATTCACCATGGACACTGTCACCATGAGCAATATCATCATGGGCAGTGCCACCATGAGGAATTTCACCATGTGAACTCCAACCATGTACACCGCCAGCATGAGCACAGTCACCATGGGCAGTGTCACGATGAGCACTGTCACCATGCACACTTTCAACATGGGCATTGTCACCATGGACACTGTCACCATGAACACTGTCATCATGAGCCCTATTATCATGGGAACTGTCACCATGAGCACTGTCTTCTTGGGAACTGCCACCATGGAAAATGCCACCATGAGCACTGTAACCATTGGCACTGCCACCGTGGGCACTGTCAACATGGGTACTGTCGCCATGGGCACTGTCACCATGGACATTGCCACAGTGTGCACTGTCACCGTGAGCACTGTCACCATGGGAACTCTCACGATGAGCACTGTCACCATTAGCACTATCACCATGGGAACTGTCACCATCGGAATGGTCACCATGGGCACTGTCAACATGACCGCTGTCACCATGGAAACTCTTGCCATGAGCACTGTCACCATTGGAAAAGTCACCATGGGCACTGTCACCATGGGAACTGTCACCATGGGTACTTTCAACATGGGCACTGTCACCACGCGAAATGTCACCATGTGCACTATGACCTTTATCACTATCACCATAAGCAGTATCACCAAAGGCACTGTCACCATGAGCACTATCACCGTGAGCACTATCACCATGAGCACTGTCACCATAAACACTGTCACCGGGACACTGTCAATATTAGCACTGTCACTGTGGGCAGTATCACCGTGAGCACTCTCACAATGGGCACTGTCACCATGGGCACTATCACCATGAGCACTATCACCAAGTGCACTGTCACCGTGAGAACTATTACCATAGGCACTATCACCATGAGCACAATCACCATGAGCACTATCACCCTGTGCACTGTCACCATAAGCAGGGTCACCATGAGAACTATAACCATGGTCACTGTCACCATGAGGACGGTCACAGTGGGCACTGTCAACATGAGCACTGTCACCATGGAAACTCTCACCATGAGCACTGTCACCATGGGAAAAGTCACCATGGGCACTGTCAACATGGGAACTGTCACCATGGGCACTTTCAACTTGGGCACTGTCACCATGCGAACTGTCACCATGAGCACTATGACCTTTAGCACTATCACCATGAGCACTGTCACCATAAACACTGTCACTGGGGGCACTGTCAACATTAGCACTGTCACTGTGGGCACTATCACGGTGAGCACTATTACAATGGGCACTGTCACCAAGGGCACTGTAACCATGAGCACTATCACCCTGTGCACTGTCATCATGTGCAGTGTCACCATGAGAACTATCACCATGGTGACTGTCACCATAGGAATGGTCACCATCGGCACTGTCAACATGAGCACTGTCACCGTGGGAACTCTCACCATGAGGACTGTCACCAGGGGAAATGTTACAATGGGCAATGTCACCATGGTAACTGTCACCCTGAGCACTGTCACCGTGGGCACTGTCACCATGGGCACTCTCACCATGGGCACAGTTACCATGCACACTGTCACCATGGGACTGTCACCATGGACATTGCCACAGTCAGCACTGTCACCGTGAGCACTGTCACCATGGGAAATGTCACCATGAGCACTGTCACCATGGGAACTGTCACCATGAGCACTGTCACCATGAGTACTATCACCATGGGAACTGTCACCATGGGAATGGTCACCATGGGCACTGTCAACATGAACACTGTCACCATGGAAACTCTCACCATGAGCACTGTCACAATGGGCACTGTCACCATGGGAACTGTCACCATGGGCACTTTCAACATGGGCACTGTCACCATGGGAACTGTCACCATGAGCACTATGACCTTTAGCACTATTACCATGAGCACTATCACCAAGGGCACTGTCACCATGAGCACTATCACCATGAGCACTGTCACCATAAACACTGTCACCGGGGGCACTGTCAATATTAGCACTGTCACTGTGGGCATTATCACCGTGAGCACTATCACAATGGGCACTGTCACCATGGGCCCTGTCACCATTAGCACTATCACCATGAGCACTATCACCATGTACACTGTCACCATGAGCAGGGTCACCATGAGAACTATCACCATGGTCACTGTCACCATGGGAACGGTCACCATGGGCACTGTTAACATGAGCACTGTCACCATGGAAACTCTCACCCTGAGCATTGTCACCATGGGAAATGTCACCATGGGCAATGTGACCATGGGCACTGTCACCATGGGAATTGTCACCATGAGCACTGTCACCATGGGCACTGTGACCATGGACACTGTCACCATGGGCACTGTCATCATGGGCACTCTCACCATGGGCACTGGCACAATGGACGCTGTCACCATGGGCACTGTCAACCTGAGCACTGTCACCATGGGATCTCTCACCATGAGCACTCTTATCATGTGAAATGTCAACATGGGCATTATCATTATGGGCACTGTCACCATGGGCAGTGTCACCATGAGCAGTGTCACCATGGACACTGTCTCCATGGGAACTGTCACCATAAGCACTATCACCGTGAGCACTATCACCATGAGGACTATCACCAAGGGCACTGTCATCGTGAGCACTATCACCGTGAGCACTGTCACTGTGGGCACAGTCACCGTGTGCACTGTCACCATGAGCACTCTCACCTTGGGAAATGCCATCATGGGAATGGTCACCATGGGCACTCTCAAGATGAGCACTATCACCATGGGAAATCTCACCATGAGCACTGTCACCATGGGAATTGTCACCATGAGCACTCTCACCATAGGCACTGTTACCATGAGCACTGTCACCATGGGCACTGTCACCATGGTAAATGTCACCATGAGCTCTTTCACCTTGACCACTGTCAGCATGGGCTGTGTCACCATAAGCAATATCACCATGGGCAGTGTCACCATTAGCATTATTACCATGGACACTGTCACCATGAGCTCTATCATCGTGAGCACTGTCACCGTGGGCACTGTCAATGTGTGCACTGTCACCATAGGAAATCTCACCATGGGAAATGTCACGATGGGCACTAATACCATGGGAAGTGTCACCATGGGAACGGTCACCATGGCCGCTCTCACCATTGGCACTCTCACCATGGGCACTGTCACCATGGGCACTGTCAACATGAGCACTGTCACCATAGGAACTCTCACCATGAGCACTGTCACCATGAGAAATGTCACCATGGGCACTGTCACCATGGGCACTGTCACCATGGACACTGTCACCATGAGCACTATTATCATGGGCAGTGCCACCATAAGAAATTTCACCATGGGAACTCCACCCATGTACACCACCAGCATGAGCACAGTCACCATGGGCAGTGTCACCATGAGCACTGTCACCATGGGCACTGTAACCATGGGAACTGTCACCATGAGCACTGTTACCGTGAGTACTATCTCCATGGGCAGTGTCACCGTGAGCAATATCACCATGAGCAATGTCACCGTGAGCACTCTTATACTGGGGACTGCCACCAAGGGCACTGTCTCCGTGATCACTGTCACCGTGAGCACTGGCACCATGGGCACTGTCACCATGGACACTGTCACAATGGGCACTGTCAACATGAGCACTGTCACCAAGGGAACTCTCACCATGAGCACTGTAACCATGGGAAATGTCACCATGGGCACTGTCACCATGGAAACTGTCACCATGAGCACTATCATCATGGGCAGTGCCACCATAAGGAATTTCACCATGGGAACTCCAACCATGTACACCGCTAGCATGAGCACAGTCATCATGGGCAGTGTCACCATGAACACTGTCACCATGAGCACTGTAACCATTGGCACTGCCACCTAGGGCACTGTCAGCATGGGTACTGTCACCATGGGCACTGTCACCATGGACATTGCCACAGTGACCACTGTCACCGTGAGCACTGTCACCATGGAAACTGTCACCATGAGCACTTTCACCAGTGACAGTGTCACCATGGGCACTGTCAACATGAGCAGTGTCACCATGGCATTATCACCATGAGCACAGTCACCATGGGAAATGTCACCATGGGCAGTGTCACCATGGGCACTCTCACCATGGGGAGTGTCACCATGAGCACTGTCACCATGGGCAGTGTCACCTTGAGCACTATCACCAAGGGCACTTTCAACATGGGCACTCTCACCATGGGGAATGTCACCATGGACACTGTCATCATGATCTCTGTAACCATGGGAACTGTCACCATGAGCACTGCCATCTTGGGAACTGCCACCATGGACACTGCTACCATGAGCACTGTAAACATTGGCACTACCACTATGGGCACACTCACCATGGGTACTGTCACCATAGGTACTGTCACCATGAACACAGCCACAGTGAGCACTGTCACAGTGAGCACTGTCACCATGGGAACTGTCACCATGAGCACTGTCATCTTGGGAACCACCACCATGGACACTGCCACCATGAGCACTGTAACCATTGGCAGTGCCACCGTGGGCACTGTCACCATGGGTACTGTCACCATGGGCACTGTCACCATTGATACTGCCACAGTGAGCACTGTCACCGTGGGCACTGTCACCATGAGCACTGTCACCATGGGCACTGTCACCATGGACACTTTCACCATGGGCAGTGACTGTCACCATGGGCACTCTCACCATGGGCACTGTCAACATGGGCACTGTCACCATGGACCCAGTCACCATGGGCATTGTCACCATGGGCAGTGTCACCATGGGAACTCTCACCATGAGCACTGTAACCATGGGAAGTGTCACCCTGGGCACTGTCACCATGGGCACTGTCACCATGGACACTGTCACCATGAGCACTATCATCATGGGCAGTGCCACCATAAGGAATTTCACCATGGGAACTCCACCCATGTACACCGCCAGCATGAGCACAGTCACCATGGGCAGTGTCACCATGAGCACTCTCACCATGGGCACTTTCAACATGGGCACTGTCACCATGAGAACTGCCACCATGAGCACTATCACCATGAGCACTATCACCAAGGGCATTGTCACCGTGAGCACTTTCTCCGTGAGCACTGTCACCATGGGCACTTTCAACATGGCCAATGTCACCATGGGCAATCTCACCATGGACACTGTCATCATGAGCTCTGTTACCATTGAAACTGTCACCATGAGCACTGTCATCTGGGGAACTGCCACAATGGACACTGCCACCATGAGCACTGTAACCATTGGCACTGTTACCGTGCGCACTTTCACCATGGGAACTGTCAATATGAGCACTGTCACTGTGGGCACTGTCTCCATGGGCACTCTAAGCATGGGCACTGTCACCATGGGCACTGTCAACATGAGCACTGTCACCATGGGCAGTGTCACCATGAGCAATATCAACATGGGCACTGTCACTGTGAGCACTATTACCATGTGCACTATCACCATGTGCACTATCACCGTGAGCAATGTCACCGGGGGCACAGTCACCGTTTGCACTGTCACCATGAGCACTATCACCATGGGAAATGTCACCATGGGAACGGTCACCATGGGCACTGTCAATATGAGCACTGTCACCATGGGAACTGTCACCATGAGCACTGTCACCATGGGAAATGTCACCATGGGCACTGTCACCATGGGCACTATCACCATGCAGAGTGTCACAGTGGGCACTGTCACCATGGGCACTCTCACCATGGACACTGTCACCATGTGAACTGTCACCATGAGCACTATCACCGTGAGCACTGTCACCTTGGGCACTGTCACCATGAGCACTGTCACCATGGGCACTTTAACCATGGGAACTGTCACCATGAGCACTATCACCATGAGCACTATCACCATGGGCAGTGTCACCATGAGCAATATCACCATGGGCACTGTCACCGTGAGCACTATTACCATGGGCACTATCACCAAGGGCACTGTCATCGTGAGCAATGTCACCATGAGCACTGTCACCGTGGGCACTGTCACCATGAGAACTGTCACCATGGGCACTGTCACCATGGGAACTCTCACCATGAGTACTGTCACTGTGGACACTATCACCGTGAGCAATATCACAATGGGCACTGTCACCATGAGCACTATCACCAAGGGCACTGTTACCGTGAACACCATTACCATAGGCACTATCACCATGAGCACTATCACCGTGTGCACTGTCACCATGAGCACTATCACCATGGGAAGTGTCACCATGGGCACTGTCAACATGAGCACTGTCACCATGGGAACTCTCACCATGAGCACTTTCACAATGGGAAATGTCACCATGGGCACTGTCACCATCGGCACTGTCACCATGGGAACTGTCACCATGAGCACTATCATCATGAGCACAATCACCATGGGCAGTGTCACCGTGAGCAATATCACCAGGGGCAGTGTCACCATGAGCACTATCACCATGAGCACGATCACCATGGGAACTGTCACCATGTGCACTGTCAACATGAGCACTTACACCCTGGGAACTCTCACCATGGGCACTGTCACCATGGGCAGTGTCACCATGGACACTGTCACCATGAGCACTATCATCATGGGCAGTGCCATCATGAGGACTTTCACCATGGGAACTCTAACCATGTACACCGCCAGCATGAGCACAGTCACCATGGGCAGTGTCACCATGAGCACTGTCACCATGGGCACTTTCAACATGGCCAATGTCACCATGGGCACTGTCACCATGGACACTGTCATCATGAGCTCTGTTACCACGGACACTGCCACCATGAGCACTGTAACCATTGGCACTGCCACTGTGGTCACTGTCACCATGGGTACTGTCACCATGGGCACTGTCACCATGGACACTGCCACAGTGAGCACTGTAACAGTGAGCACTGTCACCATGGGCACTGTCACCAAGGAACTCTCACCATGAGCACTGTCACCATGGAAAATGTCACCATGGGCAGTGTCACCACAGGCACAGTTACCATGGGCAGTGTCACCATGAGCACTATCACCATGGTCTGTGTCACCGTAAGGAATATCACCAAGGGCACTGTCACCATGAGCACTATTACCATGGACACTATCACCATGAGCACTATCATTGTGAGCACTGTCACCGTGAGCACTGTCACCATTGACACTCTCACCATGGGCACATTCACCATGGACACTGTCACCATGAGCAATATCACCATGGGAAATAACACCATGGGAACGGTCACCATGGGCACTCTCACCATGGGCACTGTCACCATGGGCACTGTCACCATGGACACTGTCAACATGGGCACTGTCAACATGAGCATTGTCACCATACGAACTCTCACCATGAGCACTGTCACCATGGGAAATGTCACCATGGGCACTGTCACCATGGGAACTGTCACCATGGACACTGTCACCATCAGCAGTATCATCATGGGCAGTGCCACCATAAGGAATTTCACCATGGGAACTCCAACCATGTACACCGTCAGCATGAGAACAGTCACCATGGGCAGTGTAACCATGAGCACTATCACCAAGGGCACTGTCACCATGAGCACTATCACCATGGGAAATGTCACCATGGGAACGGTCACCATGGGCACTGTCACCATGTGAACTTTCACCATGAGCACTATCACCAAGGGCACTGTCACCATGAGCACTGTCACCATGGGCACTTTTAACATGGGCACTGTCACCATGGAAACTCTCACCATGAGCACTTTCACAATGGGAAATGTAACCATGGGCACTGTCACCATCGGCACTGTCACCATGCGAACTGTCACCATGAGCACTATCACCATGAGCACAATCACCATGGGCAGTGTCACCGTGAGCAATATCACCAGGGGCAGTGTCACAATGAGCACTATCACCATGAGCACGATCACCATGGGAACTGTCACCGTGTGCACTGTCAACATGAGCACTTACACCATGGGAACTCTCACCATAGGCACTGTCACCATGGGCAGTGTCACGATGGACACTGTCACCATGAGCACTATCATCATGGGCAGTGCCCTCATGAGGAACTTCACCATGGGAACTCCAACCATGTACACCGCCAGCATGAGCACAGTCACCATGGGCGGTGTCACCATGAGCACTGTCACCATGGGTACTTTCAACATGGCCATTGTCACCATGGGCACTGTCACCATGGACACTGTCATCATGAGCTCTGTTACCACGGACACTGCCACCATGAGCACTGTAACCATTGGCACTGCCACTGTGGTCACTGTCACAATGGGTACTGTCACCATGGGCACTGTCACCATGGACACTGCCACAGTGAGCACTGTTACAGTGAGCACTGTCACCATGGGCACTGTCACCAAGGAACTCTCACCATGAGCACTGTCACCATGGAAAATGTCACCATGGGCAGTGTCACCACAGGCACTGTTACCATGGGCAGTGTCACCATGAGCACTATCACCATGGTCTGTGTCACTGTAAGCAATATCACCAAGGGCACTGTCACCATGAGCACTATTACCATGGACACTATCACCATGAGCACTATCATTGTGAGCACTGTCACCGTGAGCACTGTCACCATTGACACTGTCACCATGGGCACATTCACCATGGACACTGTCACCATGAGCAATATCATCATGGGCAATGCCACCATGAGGAATTTCACCATGTGAACTCCAACCATGTACACCGCCAGCATGAGCACAGTCACCATGGGCAGTGTCACGATGAGCACTGTCACCATGCACACTTTCAACATGGGCATTGTCACCATGGACACTGTCACCATGAACACTGTCATCATGAGCCCTATTATCATGGGAACTGTCACCATGAGCACTGTCTTCTTGGGAACTGCCACCATGGACAATGCCACCATGAGCACTGTAACCATTGGCACTGCCACCGTGGGCACTGTCAACATGGGTACTGTCGCCATGGGCACTGTCACCATGGACATTGCCACAGTGTGCACTGTCACCGTGAGCACTGTCACCATGGGAACTCTCACGATGAGCACTGTCACCATTAGCACTATCACCATGGGAACTGTCACCATGGGAATGGTCACCATGGGCACTGTCAACATGACCGCTGTCACCATGGAAACTCTTGCCATGAGCACTGTCACCATTGGAAAAGTCACCATGGGCACTGTCACCATGAGAACTGTCACCATGGGCACTTTCAACATGGGCACTGTCACCACGCGAAATGTCACCATGAGCACTATGACCTTTATCACTATCACCATAAGCAGTATCACCAAAGGCACTGTCACCATGAGCACTATCACCGTGAGCACTATCACCATGAGCACTGTCACCATAAACACTGTCACCGGGACACTGTCAATATTAGCACTGTCACTGTGGGCAGTATCACCGTGAGCACTCTCACAATGGGCACTGTCACCATGGGCACTGTCACCATGGGCACTGTCACCATGAGCACTATCACCATGAGCACTATCACCAAGTGCACTGTCACCGTGAGAACTATTACCATAGGCACTATCACCATGAGCACAATCACCATGAGCACTATCACCCTGTGCACTGTCACCATAAGCAGGGTCACCATGAGAACTATCACCATGGTCACTGTCACCATGAGGACGGTCACAGTGGGCACTGTCAACATGAGCACTGTCACCATGGAAACTCTCACCATGAGCACTGTCACCATGGGAAAAGTCACCATGGGCACTGTCAACATGGGAACTGTCACCGTGGGCACTTTCAACTTGGGCACTGTCACCATGCGAACTGTCACCATGAGCACTATGACCCTTAGCACTATCACCATGAGCACTGTCACCATAAACACTGTCACTGGGGGCACTGTCAACATTAGCACTGTCACTGTGGGCACTATCACGGTGAGCACTATTACAATGGGCAGTGTCACCAAGGGCACTATAACCATGAGCACTATCACCCTGTGCACTGTCATCATGTGCAGTGTCACCATGAGAACTATCACCATGGTGACTGTCACCATAGGAATGGTCACCATCGGCACTGTCAACATGAGCACTGTCACCGTGGGAACTCTCACCATGAGGACTGTCACCAGGGGAAATGTTACAATGGGCACTGTCACCATGGTAACTGTCACCCTGAGCACTGTCACCGTGGGCACTGTCACCATGGGCATTCTCACCATGGGCACAGTTACCATGCACACTGTCACCATGGGACTGTCACCATGGACATTGCCACAGTCAGCACTGTCACCGTGAGCACTGTCACCATGGGAAATGTCACCATGAGCACTGTCACCATGGGAACTGTCACCATGAGCACTGTCACCATGAGTACTATCACCATGGGAACTGTCACCATGGGAATGGTCACCATGGGCACTGTCAACATGAACACTGTCACCATGGAAACTCTCACAATGAGCACTGTCACAATGGGCACTGTCACCATGGGAACTGTCACCATGGGCACTTTCAACATGGGCACTGTCACCATGGGAACTGTCACCATGAGCACTATGACCTTTAGCACTATTACCATGAGCACTATCACCAAGGGCACTGTCACCATGAGCACTATCACCATGAGCACTGTCACCATAAACACTGTCACCGGGGGCACTGTCAATATTAGCACTGTCACTGTGGGCATTATCACCGTGAGCACTATCACAATGGGCACTGTCACCATGGGCCCTGTCACCATTAGCACTATCACCATGAGCACTATCACCATGTACACTGTCACCATGAGCAGGGTCACCATGAGAACTATCACCATGGTCACTGTCACCATGGGAACGGTCACCATGGGCACTGTTAACATGAGCACTGTCACCATGGAAACTCTCACCCTGAGCATTGTCACCATGGGAAATGTCACCATGGGCAATGTGACCATGGGCACTGTCACCATGGGAATTGTCACCATGAGCACTGTCACCATGGGCACTGTGACCATGGACACTGTCACCATGGGCACTGTCATCATGGGCACTCTCACCATGGGCACTGGCACAATGGACGCTGTCACCATGGGCACTGTCAACCTGAGCACTGTCACCATGGGATCTCTCACCATGAGCACTCTTATCATGTGAAATGTCAACATGGGCATTATCATTATGGGCACTGTCACCATGGGCAGTGTCACCATGAGCAGTGTCACCATGGACACTGTCTCCATGGGAACTGTCACCATAAGCACTATCACCGTGAGCACTATCACCATGAGGACTATCACCAAGGGCACTGTCATCGTGAGCACTATCACCGTGAGCACTGTCACTGTGGGCACAGTCACCGTGTGCACTGTCACCATGAGCACTCTCACCTTGGGAAATGCCATCATGGGAATGGTCACCATGGGCACTCTCAAGATGAGCACTATCACCATGGGAAATCTCACCATGAGCACTGTCACCATGGGAATTGTCACCATGAGCACTCTCACCATAGGCACTGTTACCATGAGCACTGTCACCATGGGCACTGTCACCATGGTAAATGTCACCATGAGCTCTTTCACCTTGACCACTGTCAGCATGGGCTGTGTCACCATAAGCAATATCACCATGGGCAGTGTCACCATTAGCATTATTACCATGGACACTGTCACCATGAGCTCTATCATCGTGAGCACTGTCACCGTGGGCACTGTCAATGTGTGCACTGTCACCATAGGAAATCTCACCATGGGAAATGTCACGATGGGCACTAATACCATGGGAAGTGTCACCATGGGAACGGTCACCATGGCCGCTCTCACCATTGGCACTCTCACCATGGGCACTGTCACCATGGGCACTGTCAACATGAGCACTGTCACCATAGGAACTCTCACCATGAGCACTGTCACCATGAGAAATGTCACCATGGGCACTGTCACCATGGGCACTGTCACCATGGACACTGTCACCATGAGCACTATTATCATGGGCAGTGCCACCATAAGAAATTTCACCATGGGAACTCCACCCATGTACACCGCCAGCATGAGCACAGTCACCATGGGCAGTGTCACCATGAGCACTGTCACCATGGGCACTGTAACCATGGGAACTGTCACCATGAGCACTGTTACCGTGAGTACTATCTCCATGGGCAGTGTCACCGTGAGCAATATCACCATGAGCAATGTCACCGTGAGCACTCTTATACTGGGGACTGCCACCAAGGGCACTGTCTCCGTGATCACTGTCACCGTGAGCACTGGCACCATGGGCACTGTCACCATGGACACTGTCACAATGGGCACTGTCAACATGAGCACTGTCACCAAGGGAACTCTCACCATGAGCACTGTAACCATGGGAAATGTCACCATGGGCACTGTCACCATGGAAACTGTCACCATGAGCACTATCATCATGGGCAGTGCCACCATAAGGAATTTCACCATGGGAACTCCAACCATGTACACCGCTAGCATGAGCACAGTCATCATGGGCAGTGTCACCATGAACACTGTCACCATGAGCACTGTAACCATTGGCACTGCCACCTAGGGCACTGTCAGCATGGGTACTGTCACCATGGGCACTGTCACCATGGACATTGCCACAGTGACCACTGTCACCGTGAGCACTGTCACCATGGAAACTGTCACCATGAGCACTGTCACCAGTGACAGTGTCACCATGGGCACTGTCAACATGAGCAGTGTCACCATGGCATTATCACCATGAGCACAGTCACCATGGGAAATGTCACTTTGGGCAGTGTCACCATGGGCACTCTCACCATGGGGAGTGTCACCATGAGCACTGTCACCATGGGCAGTGTCACCTTGAGCACTATCACCAAGGGCACTTTCAACATGGGCACTCTCACCATGGGGACTGTCACCATGGACACTGTCATCATGATCTCTGTAACCATGGGAACTGTCACCATGAGCACTGCCATCTTGGGAACTGCCACCATGGACACTGCTACCATGAGCACTGTAAACATTGGCACTACCACTATGGGCACACTCACCATGGGTACTGTCACCATAGGTACTGTCACCATGAACACAGCCACAGTGAGCACTGTCACAGTGAGCACTGTCACCATGGGAACTGTCACCATGAGCACTGTCATCTTGGGAACCACCACCATGGACACTGCCACCATGAGCACTGTAACCATTGGCAGTGCCACCGTGGGCACTGTCACCATGGGTACTGTCACCATGGGCACTGTCACCATTGATACTGCCACAGTGAGCACTGTCACCGTGGGCACTGTCACCATGAGCACTGTCACCATGGGCACTGTCACCATGGACACTTTCACCATGGGCAGTGACTGTCACCATGGGCACTCTCACCATGGACCCAGTCACCATGGGCATTGTCACCATGGGCAGTGTCACCATGGGAACTCTCACCATGAGCACTGTAACCATGGGAAGTGTCACCCTGGGCACTGTCACCATGGGCACTGTCACCATGGACACTGTCACCATGAGCACTATCATCATGGGCAGTGCCACCATAAGGAATTTCACCATGGGAACTCCACCCATGTACACCGCCAGCATGAGCACAGTCACCATGGGCAGTGTCACCATGAGCACTCTCACCATGGGCACTTTCAACATGGGCACTGTCACCATGAGAACTGCCACCATGAGCACTATCACCATGAGCACTATCACCAAGGGCATTGTCACCGTGAGCACTTTCTCCGTGAGCACTGTCACCATGGGCACTTTCAACATGGCCAATGTCACCATGGGCAATCTCACCATGGACACTGTCATCATGAGCTCTGTTACCATTGAAACTGTCACCATGAGCACTGTCATCTGGGGAACTGCCACAATGGACACTGCCACCATGAGCACTGTAACCATTGGCACTGTTACCGTGCGCACTTTCACCATGGGAACTGTCAATATGAGCACTGTCACTGTGGGCACTGTCTCCATGGGCACTCTAAGCATGGGCACTGTCACCATGGGCACTGTCAACATGAGCACTGTCACCATGGGCAGTGTCACCATGAGCAATATCAACATGGGCACTGTCACTGTGAGCACTATTACCATGTGCACTATCACCATGTGCACTATCACCGTGAGCAATGTCACCGGGGGCACAGTCACCGTTTGCACTGTCACCATGAGCACTATCACCATGGGAAATGTCACCATGGGAACGGTCACCATGGGCACTGTCAATATGAGCACTGTCACCATGGGAACTGTCACCATGAGCACTGTCACCATGGGAAATGTCACCATGGGCACTGTCACCATGGGCACTATCACCATGCAGAGTGTCACAGTGGGCACTGTCACCATGGGCACTCTCACCATGGACACTGTCACCATGTGAACTGTCACCATGAGCACTATCACCGTGAGCACTGTCACCTTGGGCACTGTCACCATGAGCACTGTCACCATGGGCACTTTAACCATGGGAACTGTCACCATGAGCACTATCACCATGAGCACTATCACCATGGGCAGTGTCACCATGAGCAATATCACCATGGGCACTGTCACCGTGAGCACTATTACCATGGGCACTATCACCAAGGGCACTGTCATCGTGAGCAATGTCACCATGAGCACTGTCACCGTGGGCACTGTCACCATGAGAACTGTCACCATGGGCACTGTCACCATGGGAACTCTCACCATGAGTACTGTCACTGTGGACACTATCACCGTGAGCAATATCACAATGGGCACTGTCACCATGAGCACTATCACCAAGGGCACTGTTACCGTGAACACCATTACCATAGGCACTATCACCATGAGCACTATCACCGTGTGCACTGTCACCATGAGCACTATCACCATGGGAAGTGTCACCATGGGCACTGTCAACATGAGCACTGTCACCATGGGAACTCTCACCATGAGCACTTTCACAATGGGAAATGTCACCATGGGCACTGTCACCATCGGCACTGTCACCATGGGAACTGTCACCATGAGCACTATCATCATGAGCACAATCACCATGGGCAGTGTCACCGTGAGCAATATCACCAGGGGCAGTGTCACCATGAGCACTATCACCATGAGCACGATCACCATGGGAACTGTCACCATGTGCACTGTCAACATGAGCACTTACACCCTGGGAACTCTCACCATGGGCACTGTCACCATGGGCAGTGTCACCATGGACACTGTCACCATGAGCACTATCATCATGGGCAGTGCCATCATGAGGAATTTCACCATGGGAACTCTAACCATGTACACCGCCAGCATGAGCACAGTCACCATGGGCAGTGTCACCATGAGCACTGTCACCATGGGCACTTTCAACATGGCCAATGTCACCATGGGCACTGTCACCATGGACACTGTCATCATGAGCTCTGTTACCACGGACACTGCCACCATGAGCACTGTAACCATTGGCACTGCCACTGTGGTCACTGTCACCATGGGTACTGTCACCATGGGCACTGTCACCATGGACACTGCCACAGTGAGCACTGTTACAGTGAGCACTGTCACCATGGGCACTGTCACCAAGGAACTCTCACCATGAGCACTGTCACCATGGAAAATGTCACCATGGGCAGTGTCACCACAGGCACAGTTACCATGGGCAGTGTCACCATGAGCACTATCACCATGGTCTGTGTCACCGTAAGGAATATCACCAAGGGCACTGTCACCATGAGCACTATTACCATGGACACTATCACCATGAGCACTATCATTGTGAGCACTGTCACCGTGAGCACTGTCACCATTGACACTCTCACCATGGGCACATTCACCATGGACACTGTCACCATGAGCAATATCACCATGGGAAATAACACCATGGGAACGGTCACCATGGGCACTCTCACCATGGGCACTGTCACCATGGGCACTGTCACCATGGACACTGTCAACATGGGCACTGTCAACATGAGCATTGTCACCATACAAACTCTCACCATGAGCACTGTCACCATGGGAAATGTCACCATGGGCACTGTCACCATGGGAACTGTCACCATGGACACTGTCACCATCAGCAGTATCATCATGGGCAGTGCCACCATAAGGAATTTCACCATGGGAACTCCAACCATGTACACCGTCAGCATGAGAACAGTCACCATGGGCAGTGTAACCATGAGCACTATCACCAAGGGCACTGTCACCATGAGCACTATCACCATGGGAAATGTCACCATGGGAACGGTCACCATGGGCACTGTCACCATGTGAACTTTCACCATGAGCACTATCACCAAGGGCACTGTCACCATGAGCACTGTCACCATGGGCACTTTTAACATGGGCACTGTCACCATGGAAACTCTCACCATGAGCACTTTCACAATGGGAAATGTAACCATGGGCACTGTCACCATCGGCACTGTCACCATGCGAACTGTCACCATGAGCACTATCACCATGAGCACAATCACCATGGGCAGTGTCACCGTGAGCAATATCACCAGGGGCAGTGTCACCATGAGCACTATCACCATGAGCACGATCACCATGGGAACTGTCACCGTGTGCACTGTCAACATGAGCACTTACACCATGGGAACTCTCACCATAGGCACTGTCACCATGGGCAGTGTCACGATGGACACTGTCACCATGAGCACTATCATCATGGGCAGTGCCCTCATGAGGAACTTCACCATGGGAACTCCAACCATGTACACCGCCAGCATGAGCACAGTCACCATGGGCGGTGTCACCATGAGCACTGTCACCATGGGTACTTTCAACATGGCCATTGTCACCATGGGCACTGTCACCATGGACACTGTCATCATGAGCTCTGTTACCACGGACACTGCCACCATGAGCACTGTAACCATTGGCACTGCCACTGTGGTCACTGTCACAATGGGTACTGTCACCATGGGCACTGTCACCATGGACACTGCCACAGTGAGCACTGTTACAGTGAGCACTGTCACCATGGGCACTGTCACCAAGGAACTCTCACCATGAGCACTGTCACCATGGAAAATGTCACCATGGGCAGTGTCACCACAGGCACTGTTACCATGGGCAGTGTCACCATGAGCACTATCACCATGGTCTGTGTCACTGTAAGCAATATCACCAAGGGCACTGTCTCCATGAGCACTATTACCATGGACACTATCACCATGAGCACTATCATTGTGAGCACTGTCACCGTGAGCACTGTCACCATTGACACTGTCACCATGGGCACATTCACCATGGACACTGTCACCATGAGCAATATCATCATGGGCAATGCCACCATGAGGAATGTCACCATGTGAACTCCAACCATGTACACCGCCAGCATGAGCACAGTCACCATGGGCAGTGTCACGATGAGCACTGTCACCATGCACACTTTCAACATGGGCATTGTCACCATGGACACTGTCACCATGAACACTGTCATCATGAGCCCTATTATCATGGGAACTGTCACCATGAGCACTGTCTTCTTGGGAACGGCCACCATGGACAATGCCACCATGAGCACTGTAACCATTGGCACTGCCACCGTGGGCACTGTCAACATGGGTACTGTCGCCATGGGCACTGTCACCATGGACATTGCCACAGTGTGCACTGTCACCGTGAGCACTGTCACCATGGGAACTCTCACGATGAGCACTGTCACCATTAGCACTATCACCATGGGAACTGTCACCATGGGAATGGTCACCATGGGCACTGTCAACATGACCGCTGTCACCATGGAAACTCTTGCCATGAGCACTGTCACCATTGGAAAAGTCACCATGGGCACTGTCACCATGAGAACTGTCACCATGGGCACTTTCAACATGGGCACTGTCACCACGCGAAATGTCACCATGAGCACTATGACCTTTATCACTATCACCATAAGCAGTATCACCAAAGGCACTGTCACCATGAGCACTATCACCGTGAGCACTATCACCATGAGCACTGTCACCATAAACACTGTCACCGGGACACTGTCAATATTAGCACTGTCACTGTGGGCAGTATCACCGTGAGCACTCTCACAATGGGCACTGTCACCATGGGCACTGTCACCATGGGCACTGTCACCATGAGCACTATCACCATGAGCACTATCACCAAGTGCACTGTCACCGTGAGAACTATTACCATAGGCACTATCACCATGAGCACAATCACCATGAGCACTATCACCCTGTGCACTGTCACCATAAGCAGGGTCACCATGAGAACTATCACCATGGTCACTGTCACCATGAGGACGGTCACAGTGGGCACTGTCAACATGAGCACTGTCACCATGGAAACTCTCACCATGAGCACTGTCACCATGGGAAAAGTCACCATGGGCACTGTCAACATGGGAACTGTCACCGTGGGCACTTTCAACTTGGGCACTGTCACCATGCGAACTGTCACCATGAGCACTATGACCTTTAGCACTATCACCATGAGCACTGTCACCATAAACACTGTCACTGGGGGCACTGTCAACATTAGCACTGTCACTGTGGGCACTATCACGGTGAGCACTATTACAATGGGCAGTGTCACCAAGGGCACTGTAACCATGAGCACTATCACCCTGTGCACTGTCATCATGTGCAGTGTCACCATGAGAACTATCACCATGGTGACTGTCACCATAGGAATGGTCACCATCGGCACTGTCAACCTGAGCACTGTCACCGTGGGAACTCTCACCATGAGGACTGTCACCAGGGGAAATGTTACAATGGGCACTGTCACCATGGTAACTGTCACCCTGAGCACTGTCACCGTGGGCACTGTCACCATGGGCATTCTCACCATGGGCACAGTTACCATGCACACTGTCACCATGGGACTGTCACCATGGACATTGCCACAGTCAGCACTGTCACCGTGAGCACTGTCACCATGGGAAATGTCACCATGAGCACTGTCACCATGGGAACTGTCACCATGAGCACTGTCACCATGAGTACTATCACCATGGGAACTGTCACCATGGGAATGGTCACCATGGGCACTGTCAACATGAACACTGTCACCATGGAAACTCTCACCATGAGCACTGTCACAATGGGCACTGTCACCATGGGAACTGTCACCATGGGCACTTTCAACATGGGCACTGTCACCATGGGAACTGTCACCATGAGCACTATGACCTTTAGCACTATTACCATGAGCACTATCACCAAGGGCACTGTCACCATGAGCACTATCACCATGAGCACTGTCACCATAAACACTGTCACCGGGGGCACTGTCAATATTAGCACTGTCACTGTGGGCATTATCACCGTGAGCACTATCACAATGGGCACTGTCACCATGGGCCCTGTCACCATTAGCACTATCACCATGAGCACTATCACCATGTACACTGTCACCATGAGCACGGTCACCATGAGAACTATCACCATGGTCACTGTCACCATGGGAACGGTCACCATGGGCACTGTTAACATGAGCACTGTCACCATGGAAACTCTCACCCTGAGCATTGTCACCATGGGAAATGTCACCATGGGCAATGTGACCATGGGCACTGTCACCATGGGAATTGTCACCATGAGCACTGTCACCATGGGCACTGTGACCATGGACACTGTCACCATGGGCACTGTCATCATGGGCACTCTCACCATGGGCACTGGCACAATGGACGCTGTCACCATGGGCACTGTCAACCTGAGCACTGTCACCATGGGATCTCTCACCATGAGCACTCTTATCATGTGAAATGTCAACATGGGCATTATCATTATGGGCACTGTCACCATGGGCAGTGTCACCATGAGCAGTGTCACCATGGACACTGTCTCCATGGGA
Source organism: Balaenoptera physalus (assembly GCF_965194825.1). Taxonomy (NCBI): domain Eukaryota; kingdom Metazoa; phylum Chordata; class Mammalia; order Artiodactyla; family Balaenopteridae; genus Balaenoptera; species Balaenoptera physalus. The sequence goes on along the minus strand of NW_028126274.1, from coordinate 730,050 downwards.
ACTGTCACCATAAGCACTATCACCGTGAGCACTATCACCATGAGGACTATCACCAAGGGCACTGTCATCGTGAGCACTATCACCGTGAGCACTGTCACTGTGGGCACAGTCACCGTGTGCACTGTCACCATGAGCACTCTCACCTTGGGAAATGCCATCATGGGAATGGTCACCATGGGCACTCTCAAGATGAGCACTATCACCATGGGAAATCTCACCATGAGCACTGTCACCATGGGAATTGTCACCATGAGCACTCTCACCATAGGCACTGTTACCATGAGCACTGTCACCATGGGCACTGTCACCATGGTAAATGTCACCATGAGCTCTTTCACCTTGACCACTGTCAGCATGGGCTGTGTCACCATAAGCAATATCACCATGGGCAGTGTCACCATTAGCATTATTACCATGGACACTGTCACCATGAGCTCTATCATCGTGAGCACTGTCACCGTGGGCACTGTCAATGTGTGCACTGTCACCATAGGAAATCTCACCATGGGAAATGTCACGATGGGCACTAATACCATGGGAAGTGTCACCATGGGAACGGTCACCATGGCCGCTCTCACCATTGGCACTCTCACCATGGGCACTGTCACCATGGGCACTGTCAACATGAGCACTGTCACCATAGGAACTCTCACCATGAGCACTGTCACCATGAGAAATGTCACCATGGGCACTGTCACCATGGGCACTGTCACCATGGACACTGTCACCATGAGCACTATTATCATGGGCAGTGCCACCATAAGAAATTTCACCATGGGAACTCCACCCATGTACACCGCCAGCATGAGCACAGTCACCATGGGCAGTGTCACCATGAGCACTGTCACCATGGGCACTGTAACCATGGGAACTGTCACCATGAGCACTGTTACCGTGAGTACTATCTCCATGGGCAGTGTCACCGTGAGCAATATCACCATGAGCAATGTCACCGTGAGCACTCTTATACTGGGGACTGCCACCAAGGGCACTGTCTCCGTGATCACTGTCACCGTGAGCACTGGCACCATGGGCACTGTCACCATGGACACTGTCACAATGGGCACTGTCAACATGAGCACTGTCACCAAGGGAACTCTCACCATGAGCACTGTAACCATGGGAAATGTCACCATGGGCACTGTCACCATGGAAAATGTCACCATGAGCACTATCATCATGGGCAGTGCCACCATAAGGAATTTCACCATGGGAACTCCAACCATGTACACCGCTAGCATGAGCACAGTCATCATGGGCAGTGTCACCATGAACACTGTCACCATGAGCACTGTAACCATTGGCACTGCCACCTAGGGCACTGTCAGCATGGGTACTGTCACCATGGGCACTGTCACCATGGACATTGCCACAGTGACCACTGTCACCGTGAGCACTGTCACCATGGAAACTGTCACCATGAGCACTGTCACCAGTGACAGTGTCACCATGGGCACTGTCAACATGAGCAGTGTCACCATGGCATTATCACCATGAGCACAGTCACCATGGGAAATGTCACTTTGGGCAGTGTCACCATGGGCACTCTCACCATGGGGAGTGTCACCATGAGCACTGTCACCATGGGCAGTGTCACCTTGAGCACTATCACCAAGGGCACTTTCAACATGGGCACTCTCACCATGGGGACTGTCACCATGGACACTGTCATCATGATCTCTGTAACCATGGGAACTGTCACCATGAGCACTGCCATCTTGGGAACTGCCACCATGGACACTGCTACCATGAGCACTGTAAACATTGGCACTACCACTATGGGCACACTCACCATGGGTACTGTCACCATAGGTACTGTCACCATGAACACAGCCACAGTGAGCACTGTCACAGTGAGCACTGTCACCATGGGAACTGTCACCATGAGCACTGTCATCTTGGGAACCACCACCATGGACACTGCCACCATGAGCACTGTAACCATTGGCAGTGCCACCGTGGGCACTGTCACCATGGGTACTGTCACCATGGGCACTGTCACCATTGATACTGCCACAGTGAGCACTGTCACCGTGGGCACTGTCACCATGAGCACTGTCACCATGGGCACTGTCACCATGGACACTTTCACCATGGGCAGTGACTGTCACCATGGGCACTCTCACCATGGACCCAGTCACCATGGGCATTGTCACCATGGGCAGTGTCACCATGGGAACTCTCACCATGAGCACTGTAACCATGGGAAGTGTCACCCTGGGCACTGTCACCATGGGCACTGTCACCATGGACACTGTCACCATGAGCACTATCATCATGGGCAGTGCCACCATAAGGAATTTCACCATGGGAACTCCACCCATGTACACCGCCAGCATGAGCACAGTCACCATGGGCAGTGTCACCATGAGCACTCTCACCATGGGCACTTTCAACATGGGCACTGTCACCATGAGAACTGCCACCATGAGCACTATCACCATGAGCACTATCACCAAGGGCATTGTCACCGTGAGCACTTTCTCCGTGAGCACTGTCACCATGGGCACTTTCAACATGGCCAATGTCACCATGGGCAATCTCACCATGGACACTGTCATCATGAGCTCTGTTACCATTGAAACTGTCACCATGAGCACTGTCATCTGGGGAACTGCCACAATGGACACTGCCACCATGAGCACTGTAACCATTGGCACTGTTACCGTGCGCACTTTCACCATGGGAACTGTCAATATGAGCACTGTCACTGTGGGCACTGTCTCCATGGGCACTCTAAGCATGGGCACTGTCACCATGGGCACTGTCAACATGAGCACTGTCACCATGGGCAGTGTCACCATGAGCAATATCAACATGGGCACTGTCACTGTGAGCACTATTACCATGTGCACTATCACCATGTGCACTATCACCGTGAGCAATGTCACCGGGGGCACAGTCACCGTTTGCACTGTCACCATGAGCACTATCACCATGGGAAATGTCACCATGGGAACGGTCACCATGGGCACTGTCAATATGAGCACTGTCACCATGGGAACTGTCACCATGAGCACTGTCACCATGGGAAATGTCACCATGGGCACTGTCACCATGGGCACTATCACCATGCAGAGTGTCACAGTGGGCACTGTCACCATGGGCACTCTCACCATGGACACTGTCACCATGTGAACTGTCACCATGAGCACTATCACCGTGAGCACTGTCACCTTGGGCACTGTCACCATGAGCACTGTCACCATGGGCACTTTAACCATGGGAACTGTCACCATGAGCACTATCACCATGAGCACTATCACCATGGGCAGTGTCACCATGAGCAATATCACCATGGGCACTGTCACCGTGAGCACTATTACCATGGGCACTATCACCAAGGGCACTGTCATCGTGAGCAATGTCACCATGAGCACTGTCACCGTGGGCACTGTCACCATGAGAACTGTCACCATGGGCACTGTCACCATGGGAACTCTCACCATGAGTACTGTCACTGTGGACACTATCACCGTGAGCAATATCACAATGGGCACTGTCACCATGAGCACTATCACCAAGGGCACTGTTACCGTGAACACCATTACCATAGGCACTATCACCATGAGCACTATCACCGTGTGCACTGTCACCATGAGCACTATCACCATGGGAAGTGTCACCATGGGCACTGTCAACATGAGCACTGTCACCATGGGAACTCTCACCATGAGCACTTTCACAATGGGAAATGTCACCATGGGCACTGTCACCATCGGCACTGTCACCATGGGAACTGTCACCATGAGCACTATCATCATGAGCACAATCACCATGGGCAGTGTCACCGTGAGCAATATCACCAGGGGCAGTGTCACCATGAGCACTATCACCATGAGCACGATCACCATGGGAACTGTCACCATGTGCACTGTCAACATGAGCACTTACACCCTGGGAACTCTCACCATGGGCACTGTCACCATGGGCAGTGTCACCATGGACACTGTCACCATGAGCACTATCATCATGGGCAGTGCCATCATGAGGAATTTCACCATGGGAACTCTAACCATGTACACCGCCAGCATGAGCACAGTCACCATGGGCAGTGTCACCATGAGCACTGTCACCATGGGCACTTTCAACATGGCCAATGTCACCATGGGCACTGTCACCATGGACACTGTCATCATGAGCTCTGTTACCACGGACACTGCCACCATGAGCACTGTAACCATTGGCACTGCCACTGTGGTCACTGTCACCATGGGTACTGTCACCATGGGCACTGTCACCATGGACACTGCCACAGTGAGCACTGTAACAGTGAGCACTGTCACCATGGGCACTGTCACCAAGGAACTCTCACCATGAGCACTGTCACCATGGAAAATGTCACCATGGGCAGTGTCACCACAGGCACAGTTACCATGGGGAGTGTCACCATGAGCACTATCACCATGGTCTGTGTCACCGTAAGGAATATCACCAAGGGCACTGTCACCATGAGCACTATTACCATGGACACTATCACCATGAGCACTATCATTGTGAGCACTGTCACCGTGAGCACTGTCACCATTGACACTCTCACCATGGGCACATTCACCATGGACACTGTCACCATGAGCAATATCACCATGGGAAATAACACCATGGGAACGGTCACCATGGGCACTCTCACCATGGGCACTGTCACCATGGGCACTGTCACCATGGACACTGTCAACATGGGCACTGTCAACATGAGCATTGTCACCATACGAACTCTCACCATGAGCACTGTCACCATGGGAAATGTCACCATGAGCTCTTTCACCTTGACCACTGTCAGCATGGCCTGTGTCACCATAAGCAATATCACCATGGGCAGTGTCACCATTAGCATTATTACCATGGACACTGTCACCATGAGCTCTATCATCGTGAGCACTGTCACCGTGGGCACTGTCAATGTGTGCACTGTCACCATAGGAAATCTCACCATGGGAAATGTCACGATGGGCACTAATACCATGGGAAGTGTCACCATGGGAACGGTCACCATGGCCGCTCTCACCATTGGCACTCTCACCATGGGCACTGTCACCATGGGCACTGTCAACATGAGCACTGTCACCATAGGAACTCTCACCATGAGCACTGTCACCATGAGAAATGTCACCATGGGCACTGTCACCATGGGCACTGTCACCATGGACACTGTCACCATGAGCACTATTATCATGGGCAGTGCCACCATAAGAAATTTCACCATGGGAACTCCACCCATGTACACCGCCAGCATGAGCACAGTCACCATGGGCAGTGTCACCATGAGCACTGTCACCATGGGCACTGTAACCATGGGAACTGTCACCATGAGCACTGTTACCGTGAGTACTATCTCCATGGGCAGTGTCACCGTGAGCAATATCACCATGAGCAATGTCACCGTGAGCACTCTTATACTGGGGACTACCACCAAGGGCACTGTCTCCGTGATCACTGTCACCGTGAGCACTGGCACCATGGGCACTGTCACCATGGACACTGTCACAATGGGCACTGTCAACATGAGGACTGTCACCAAGGGAACTCTCACCATGAGCACTGTAACCATGGGAAATGTCACCATGGGCACTGTCACCATGGAAACTGTCACCATGAGCACTATCATCATGGGCAGTGCCACCATAAGGAATTTCACCATGGGAACTCCAACCATGTACACCGCTAGCATGAGCACAGTCATCATGGGCAGTGTCACCATGAACACTGTCACCATGAGCACTGTAACCATTGGCACTGCCACCTAGGGCACTGTCAGCATGGGTACTGTCACCATGGGCACTGTCACCATGGACATTGCCACAGTGACCACTGTCACCGTGAGCACTGTCACCATGGAAACTGTCACCATGAGCACTGTCACCAGTGACAGTGTCACCATGGGCACTGTCAACATGAGCAGTGTCACCATGGAATTCTCACCATGAGCACAGTCACCATGGGAAATGTCACCATGGGCAGTGTCACCTTGGGCACTCTCACCATGGGGAGTGTCACCATGAGCACTGTCACCATGGGCAGTGTCACCTTGAGCACTATCACCAAGGGCACTGTCACCGTGAGCACTATCACAGTGAGCACTGTCACCATGGGTAATGTCACCGTGTGCACTGTCACCATGAGCACTGTCACCATGAGCACTATCACCATGGGAACGGTCATCATGGGCACTGTCACCATGGGAACTGTCCACATGAGCACTGTCACGATGGACACTGTCAGCATGGGCACTGTCACCATTGACACTGTCACAATGGGCACTGTCAACATGAGCATTGTCACCATGGGAACTCTCACTAAGAGCACTGTCAACATGGGAAATTTCATCATGGGCACTCTCACCATGGGCACTCTCACCATGGGCACTCTCACCATGGACACTGTCACCATGAGCACTATCATCATGGGCAGTGCCACCATGAGGAATTTCACCATGGGAACTCCAACCATGTACACCGCCAGCATGAGCACAGTCACCATGGGCAGTGTCTCCATGAGCACTGTCACCTTGGGCACTTTCAACATGGGCACTCTCAACATGGGGACTGTCACCATGGACACTGTCATCATGATCTCTGTAACCATGGGAACTGTCACCATGAGCACTGCCATCTTGGGAACTGCCACCATGGACACTGCTACCATGAGCACTGTAACCATTGGCACTACCACTATGGGCACACTCACCATGGGTACTGTCACCATAGGTACTGTCACCATGAACACAGCCACAGTGAGCACTGTCACCGTGAGCACTGTCACCATGGGAACTGTCACCATGAGCACTGTCATCTTGGGAACCACCACCATGGACACTGCCACCATGAGCACTGTAACCATTGGCAGTGCCACCGTGGGCACAGTCACCATGGGTACTGTCACCATGGGCACTGTCACCATTGACACTGCCACAGTGAGCACTGTCACCGTGGGCACTGTCACCATGAGCACTGTCACCATGGGCACTGTCACCATGGACACTTTCACCATGGGCAGTGACTGTCACCATGGGCACTCTCACCATGGGCACTGTCACCATGGGCACTGTCACCATGGACCCGGTCACCATGGGCATTGTCACCATGGGCAGTGTCACCATGGGAACTCTCACCATGAGCACTGTAACCATGGGAAATGTCACCCTGGGCACTGTCACCATGGGCACTGTCACCATGGACACTGTCACCATGAGCACTATCATCATGGGCAGTGCCACCATAAGGAATTTCACCATGGGAACTCCACCCATGTACACCGCCAGCATGAGCACAGTCACCATGGGCAGTGTCACCATGAGCACTCTCACCATGGGCACTTTCAACATGGGCACTGTCACCATGAGAACTGCCACCAGGAGCACTATCACCATGAGCACTATCACCAACGGCATTGTCACCGTGAGCACTATCTCCGTGAGCACTGTCACCATGGGCACTTTCAACATGGCCAATGTCACCATGGGCACTCTCACCATGGACACTGTCATCATGAGCTCTGTTACCATTGAAACTGTCACCATGAGCACTGTCATCTTGGGAACTGCCACCATGGACACTGCCACCATGAGCACTGTAACCATTGGCACTGTTACCGTGCGCACTTTCACCATGGGAACTGTCAATATGAGCACTGTCACTGTGGGCACTGTCTCCATGGGCACTCTAAGCATGGGCACTGTCACCATGGGCACTGTCAACATGAGCACTGTCACCATGGGCAGTGTCACCATGAGCAATATCAACATGGGCACTGTCACTGTGAGCACTATTACCATGTGCACTATCACCATGTGCATTATCACCGTGAGCAATGTCACCGGGGGCACAGTCACCGTTTGCACTGTCACCATGAGCACTATCACCATGGGAAATGTCACCATGGGAACGGTCACCATGGGCACTGTCAATATGAGAACTGTCACCATGGGAAATGTCACCATGGGCACTATCACCATGCAGAGTGTCACAGTGGGCACTGTCACCATGGGCACTCTCACCATGGACACTGTCACCATGTGAACTGTCACCATGAGCACTATCACCGTGAGCACTGTCACCTTGGGCACTGTCACCATGAGCACTGTCACCATGGGCATTTTAACCATGGGAACTGTCACCATGAGCACTATCACCATGAGCACTATCACCATGGGCAGTGTCACCATGAGCAATATCACCATGGGCACTGTCACCGTGAGCACTATTACCATGGGCACTATCACCAAGGGCACTGTCATCGTGAGCAATGTCACCATGAGCACTGTCACCGTGGGCACTGTCACCATGAGAACTGTCACCATGGGCACTGTCACCATGGGAACTCTCACCATGAGTACTGTCACTGTGGACACTATCACCGTGAGCAATATCACAATGGGCACTGTCACCATGAGCACTATCACCAAGGGCACTGTTACCGTGAACACCATTACCATAGGCACTATCACCATGAGCACTATCACCGTGTGCACTGTCACCATGAGCACTATCACCATGGGAAGTGTCACCATGGGCACTGTCAACATGAGCACTGTCACCATGGGAACTCTCACCATGAGCACTTTCACAATGGGAAATGTCACCATGGGCACTGTCACCATCGGCACTGTCACCATGGGAACTGTCACCATGAGCACTATCATCATGAGCAAAATCACCATGGGCAGTGTCACCGTGAGCAATATCACCAGGGGCAGTGTCACCATGAGCACTATCACCATGAGCACGAACACCATTGGAACTGTCACCATGTGCACTGTCAACATGAGCACTTACACCCTGGGAACTCTCACCATGGGCACTGTCACCATGGGCAGTGTCACCATGGACACTGTCACCATGAGCACTATCATCATGGGCAGTGCCATCATGAGGAATTTCACCATGGGAACTCCAACCATGTACACCGCCAGCATGAGCACAGTCACCATGGGCAGTGTCACCATGAGCACTGTCACCATGGGCACTTTCAACATGGCCAATGTCACCATGGGCACTGTCACCATGGACACTGTCATCATGAGCTCTGTTACCACGGACACTGCCACCATGAGCACTGTAACCATTGGCACTGCCACTGTGGTCACTGTCACCATGGGTACTGTCACCATGGGCACTGTCACCATGGACACTGCCACAGTGAGCACTGTAACAGTGAGCACTGTCACCATGGGCACTGTCACCAAGGAACTCTCACCATGAGCACTGTCACCATGGAAAATGTCACCATGGACAGTGTCACCACAGGCACTGTTACCATGGGCAGTGTCACCATGAGCACTATCACCATGGTCTGTGTCACCATAAGCAATATCACCAAGGGCACTGTCACCATGAGCACTATTACCATGGACACTATCACCATGAGCACTATCATTGTGAGCACTGTCACCGTGAGCACTGTCACCGTGTACACTGTCACCATGAGCACTGTCACCATGAGCAATATCACCATGGGAAGTAACATCATGGGAACGGTCACCATGGGCACTCTCACCATGGGCACTGTCACCATGGGCACTGTCGCCATGGACACTGTCAACATGGGCACTGTCAACATGAGCATTGTCACCATACGAACTCTCACCATGAGCACTGTCACAATGGGAAATGTCACCATGGGCACTGTCACCATGGGAACTGTCACCATGGACACTGTCACCATCAGCAGTATCATCATGGGCAGTGCCACCATAAGGAATTTCACCATGGGAACTCCAACCATGTACACCGCCAGCATGAGAACAGTCACCATGGGTATTGTAACCATGAGCACTATCACCAAGGGCACTGTCACCATGAGCACTATCACCATGGGAAATGTCACCATGGGAACGGTCACCATGGGCACTGTCACCATGTGAACTTTCACCATGAGCACTATCACCAAGGGCACTGTCACCATGAGCACTGTCACCATGGGCACTTTCAACATGGGCACTGTCACCATAGGCAATGTCACCATGGGCACTGTCACCATGGGCACTGTCACCATGGACACTTTCACCATGGGCAGTGACTGTCACCATGGGCACTCTCACCATGGGCACTGTCACCATGGGCACTGTCACCATGGACCCAGTCACCATGGGCATTGTCACCATGGGCAGTGTCACAATGGGAACTCTCACCATGAGCACTGTAACCATGGGAAATGTCACCCTGGGCACTGTCACCATGGTCACTGTCACCATGGACCCAGTCACCATGAGAACTGTCACCATGAACACTGTCACCATGAGCACTATCATCATGGGAAATGTCACCATGGGCACTGTCACCATGGGCACTATCACCATGCAAAGTGTCACAGTGGGCCCTGTCACCATGGGCACTGTCACCATGGACACTGTCACCATGTGAACTGTCACCATGAGCACTATCACCGTGAGAACTGTCACCTTGGGCACTGTCACCATGGGCACTTTAACCATGGGAACTGTCACCATGAGCCCTATCACAATGAGCACTATCACCATGGGCAGTGTCACCATGAGCAATATCACCAAGGGCACTGTCACCGTGAACACTATTACCATGGGCACTATCACCAAGGGCCCTGTCACCGTGAGCAATGTCACCATGAGCACTGTCACCGTGGGCACTGTCACCATGAGAACTGTCACCATGGGCACTGTCACCATGGGAACTCTCACCATGAGTACTGTTACTGTGGACACTATCACCGTGAGCAATATCACAATGGGCACTGTCACCATGAGCACTATCACCAAGGGCACTGTTACCGTGAACACCATTACCATAGGCACTATCACCATGAGCACTATCACCGTGTGCACTGTCACCCTGAGCACTGTCACCATGAGCACTATCATCATGGGCAGTGCCACCATAAGGAATTTCACCATGGGAACTCCACCCATGTACACCGCCAGCATGAGCACAGTCACCATGGGCAGTGTCACCATGAGCACTCTCACCATGGGCACTTTCAACTAGGGCACTGTCACCATGCAAACTGCCACCAGGAGCACTATCACCATGAGCACTATCACCAAGGGCATTGTCACCATGAGCACGATCTCCGTGAGCATTATCACCGTGAGCACTGTCACCATGGGCACTTTCAACATGGCCAATGTCACCATGGGCACTCTCACCATGGACACTGTCATCATGAGCACTGTAACCATTGGCACTGTTACCGTGCGCACTTTCACCATGGGAACTGTCAATATGGGCACTGTCACTGTGGGCACTGTCTCCATGGGCACTCTCACCATGAGCACTGTCACCATGGACACTGTCACAATGGGCACTGTCAACATGAGCACTGTCACCATGGGCAGTGTCACCGTGAGCAATATCAACATGGGCACTGTCACTGTGAGCAGTATTACCATGTGCACTATCACCATGTGCACTATCACCGTGAGCACTGTCACCGGGGGCACTGTCACCGTTTGCACTGTCACCATGAGAACTATCACCATGGGAAATGTAACCATGGGAACGGTCACCATGGGCACTGTCAAGATGAGCACTGTCACCATGGGCACTGTCACCATTAGCACTTTCACCATGGGAAATGTCACCATGAGCACTGTCACCATGGGCACTATCACCATGCAAAGTGTCACAGTGGGCACTGTCACCATGGGCACTCTCACCATGGGCACTGTCACCATGTGAACTGTCACCATGAGCACTATCACCGTAAGCACTGTCACCTTGGGCACTGTCACCATGAGCACTGTCACCATGGGCACTTTAACCATGGGAACTGTCACCATGACCACTATCACCATGAGCACTGTCACCTTGGGCACTGTCACCATGAGCACTGTCACCATGGGCACTTTAACCATGGGAACTGTCACCATGAGCACTATCACCGTGAGCACTGTCACCTTGGGCACTGTCACCATGAGCACTGTCACCTTGGGCACTTTAACCATGGGAACTGTCACCATGAGCACTATCACCATGGGCAGTGTCACCATGAGCAATATCACCATTGGCACTGTCACCATGAGCACTATTACCATGGGCACTATCACCAAGGGCACTGTCACCGTGAGCAATGTCACCATGAGAACTGTCACCATGGGCACTGTCACCATGGGAACTCTCACCATGAGTACTGTCACTGTGGACACTATCACCGTGAGCAATATCACAATGGGCACTGTCACCATGAGCACTATCACCAAGGGCACTATTACCGTGAACACCATTACCATAGGCACTATCACCATGAGCACTATCACCGTGTGCACTGTCACCATGAGCACTATCACCATGGGAAGTGTCACCATGGGCACTGTCAACATGAGCACTGTCACCATGGGAACTCTCACCATGAGCACTTTCACAATGGGAAATGTCACCATGGGCACTGTCACCATCGGCACTGTCACCATGGGAACTGTCACCATGAGCACTATCATCATGAGCACAATCACCATGGGCAGTGTCACCGTGAGCAATATCACCAGGGGCAGTGTCACCATGAGCACTATCACCATGAGCACGATCACCATGGGAACTGTCCCCGTGTGCACTGTCAAAATGAGCACTTACACCATGGGCACTCTCACCATGGGCACTGTCACCATGGGCACTGTCACCATGGACCCAGTCACCATGGGCATTGTCACCATGTGCAGTGTCACCATGGGAACTCTCACCATGAGCACTGTAACCATGGGAAATGTCACCCTGGGCACTGTCACCATGGGCACTGTCACCATGGACACTGTCACCATGAGCACTATCATCATGGGCAGTGCCACCATAAGGAATTTCACCATGGGAACTCCACCCATGTACACCGCCAGCATGAGCACAGTCACCATGGGCAGTGTCACCATGAGCACTCTCACCATGGGCACTTTCAACATGGCCTATGTCACCATGGGCACTCTCACCATGGACACTGTCATCATGAGCACTGTAACCATTGGCACTGTTACCGTGCGCACTTTCACGATGGGAAATGTCAATATGAGCACTGTCACTGTGGGCACTGTCTCCATGGGCACTCTCACCATGGGCACTGTCACCATGGACACTGTCACCATGGGCACTGTCACCATGAGCACTGTAACCATTGGCACTGCCACCTAGGGCACTGTCAGCATGGGTACTGTCACCATGGGCACTGTCACCATTGACACTGCCACAGTGAGCACTGTCACCGTGGGCACTGTCACCATTAGCACTGTCACCATGGGCACTGTCACCATGGACACTTTCACCATGGGCAGTGACTGTCACCATGGGCACTCTCACCATGGGCACTGTCAACATGGGCACTGTCACCATGGACCCAGTCACCATGGGCATTGTCACCATGGGCAGTGTCACCATGGGAACTCTCACCATGAGCACTGTAACCATGGGAAATGTCACCCTGGGCACTGTCACCATGGGCACTGTCACCATGGACACTGTCACCATGAGCACTATCATCATGGGCAGTGCCACCATAAGGAATTTCACCATGGGAACTCCACCCATGTACACCGCCAGCATGAGCACAGTCACCATGGGCAGTGTCACCATGAGCACTCTCACCATGGGCACTTTCAACATGGGCATTGTCACCATGAGAACTGCCACCAGGAGCACTATCACCATGAGCACTATCACCAACGGCATTGTCACCGTGAGCACTATCTCCGTGAGCACTGTCACCATGGGCACTTTCAACATGGTCAAAGTCACCATGGGCACTCTCACCATGGACACTGTCATCATGAGCTCTGTTACCATTGAAACTGTCACCATGAGCACTGTCATCTTGGGAACTGCCACCATGGACACTGCCACCATGAGCACTGTAACCATTGGCACTGTTACCGTGCGCACTTTCACCATGGGAACTGTCAATATGAGCACTGTCACTGTGGGCACTGTCTCCATGGGCACTCTAAGCATGGGCACTGTCACCATGGGCACTGTCAACATGAGCACTGTCACCATGGGCAGTGTCAACATGAGCAATATCAACATGGGCACTGTCACTGTGAGCACTATTACCATGTGCACTATCACCATGTGCCTTATCACCGTGAGCAATGTCACCGGGGGCACAGTCACCGTTTGCACTGTCACCATGAGCACTATCACCATGGGAAATGTCACCATGGGAACGGTCACCATGGGCACTGTCAATATGAGAACTGTCACCATGGGAACTGTCACCATGGGCACTATCACCATGCAGAGTGTCACAGTGGGCACTGTCACCATGGGCACTCTCACCATGGACACTGTCACCATGTGAACTGTCACCATGAGCACTATCACCGTGAGCACTGTCACCTTGGGCACTGTCACCATGAGCACTGTCACCATGGGCACTTTAACCATCTGAACTGTCACCATGAGCACTATCACCATGAGCACTATCACCATGGGCAGTGTCACCATGAGCAATATCACCATGGACACTGTCACCGTGAGCACTATTACCATGGGCACTATCACCAAGGGCACTGTCATCGTGAGCAATGTCACCATGAGCACTGTCACCGTGGGCACTGTCACCATGAGAACTGTCACCATGGGCACTGTCACCATGGGAACTCTCACCATGAGTACTGTCACTGTGGACACTATCACCGTGAGCAATATCACAATGGGCACTGTCACCATGAGCATTATCACCAAGGGCACTGTTACTGTGAACACCATTACCATAGGCACTATCACCATGAGCACTATCACCGTGTGCAGTGTCACCATGAGCACTATCACCATGGGAAGTGTCACCATGGGCACTGTCAACATGAGCACTGTCACCATGGGAACTCTCACCATGAGCACTTTCACAATGGGAAATGTCACCATGGGCACTGTCACCATCGGCACTGTCACCATGGGAACTGTCACCATGAGCACTATCATCATGAGCACAATCACCATGGGCAGTGTCACCGTGAGCAATATCACCAAGGGCAGTGTCACCATGAGCACTATCACCATGAGCACGATCACCATGAGCACGATCACCCTGTGCACTGTCACCATAAGCAGGGTCACCGTGAGAACTATCACCATGGTCACTGTCACCATGAGGACGGTCACAGTGGGCACTGTCAACATGAGCACTGTCACCATGGAAACTCTCACCATGAGCACTGTCACCATGGGAAAAGTCACCATGGGCACTGTCAACATGGGAACTGTCACCATGGGCACTTTCAACTTGGGCACTGTCACCATGCGAACTGTCACCATGAGCACTATGACCTTTAGCACTATCACCATGAGCACTGTCACCATAAACACTGTCACCGGGGGCACTGTCAACATTAGCACTGTCACTGTGGGCACTATCACGGTGAGCACTATTACAATGGGCACTGTCACCAAGGGCACTGTAACCATGAGCACTATCACCCAGTGCACTGTCATCATGTGCAGTGTCACCATGAGAACTATCACCATGGTGACTGTCACCATAGGAATGGTCACCATCGGCACTGTCAACATGAGCACTGTCACCGTGGGAACTCTCACCATGAGGACTGTCACCAGGGGAAATGTTACAACGGGCACTGTCACCATGGTAACAGTCACCCTGAGCACTGTCACCATGGGCACTCTCACCATGGGCACAGTTACCATGCACACTGTCACCATGGGACTGTCACCATGGACATTGCCACAGTCAGCACTGTCACCGTGAGCACTGTCACCATGGGAAATGTCACCATGAGCACTGTCACCATGGGAACTGTCACCATGAGCACTGTCACCATGAGTACTATCACCATGGGTACTGTCACCATGGGAATGGTCACCATGGGCACTGTCAACATGAACACTGTCACCATGGAAACTCTCACCATGAGCACTGTCACAATGGGCACTGTCACCATGGGAACTGTCACCATGGGCACTTTCAACATGGGCACTGTCACCATGGGAACTGTCACCATGAGCACTATGACCTTTAGCACTATTACCATGAGCACTATCACCAAGGGCACTGTCACCATGAGCACTATCACCATGAGCACTGTCACCATAAACACTGTCACCGGGGGCACTGTCAATATTAGCACTGTCACTGTGGGCATTATCACCGTGAGCACTATCACAATGGGCACTGTCACCATGGGCCCTGTCACCATTAGCACTATCACCATGAGCACTATCACCATGTACACTGTCACCATGAGCAGGGTCACCATGAGAACTATCATCATGGTCACTGTCACCATGGGAACGGTCACCATGGGCACTGTTAACATGAGCACTGTCACCATGGAAACTCTCACCCTGAGCATTGTCACCATGGGAAATGTCACCATGGGCAATGTGACCATGGGCACTGTCACCATGGGAATTGTCACCATGAGCACTGTCACCATGGGCACTGTGACCATGGACACTGTCACCATGGGCACTGTCATCATGGGCACTCTCACCATGGGCACTGGCACAATGGACGCTGTCACCATGGGCACTGTCAACCTGAGCACTGTCACCATGGGATCTCTCACCATGAGCACTCTTATCATGTGAAATGTCAACATGGGCATTATCATTATGGGCACTGTCACCATGGGCAGTGTCACCATGAGCAGTGTCACCATGGGAAATGTCACCATGGGCAATGTGACCATGGGCACTATCACCATGGGAATTGTCACCATGAGCACTGTCACCATGGGCACTGTGACCATGGACACTGTCACCATGAGCACTATTATCATGGGCAGTGCCACCATAAGAAATTTCACCATGGGAACTCCACCCATGTACACCGCCAGCATGAGCACAGTCACCATGGGCAGTGTCACCATGAGCACTGTCACCATGGGCACTGTAACCATGGGAACTGTCACCATGAGCACTGTTACCGTGAGTACTATCTCCATGGGCAGTGTCACCGTGAGCAATATCACCATGAGCAATGTCACCGTGAGCACTCTTATACTGGGGACTGCCACCAAGGGCACTGTCTCCGTGATCACTGTCACCGTGAGCACTGGCACCATGGGCACTGTCACCATGGACACTGTCACAATGGGCACTGTCAACATGAGCACTGTCACCAAGGGAACTCTCACCATGAGCACTGTAACCATGGGAAATGTCACCATGGGCACTGTCACCATGGAAACTGTCACCATGAGCACTATCATCATGGGCAGTGCCACCATAAGGAATTTCACCATGGGAACTCCAACCATGTACACCGCTAGCATGAGCACAGTCATCATGGGCAGTGTCACCATGAACACTGTCACCATGAGCACTGTAACCATTGGCACTGCCACCTAGGGCACTGTCAGCATGGGTACTGTCACCATGGGCACTGTCACCATGGACATTGCCACAGTGACCACTGTCACCGTGAGCACTGTCACCATGGAAACTGTCACCATGAGCACTTTCACCAGTGACAGTGTCACCATGGGCACTGTCAACATGAGCAGTGTCACCATGGCATTATCACCATGAGCACAGTCACCATGGGAAATGTCACCATGGGCAGTGTCACCATGGGCACTCTCACCATGGGGAGTGTCACCATGAGCACTGTCACCATGGGCAGTGTCACCTTGAGCACTATCACCAAGGGCACTTTCAACATGGGCACTCTCACCATGGGGACTGTCACCATGGACACTGTCATCATGATCTCTGTAACCATGGGAACTGTCACCATGAGCACTGCCATCTTGGGAACTGCCACCATGGACACTGCTACCATGAGCACTGTAAACATTGGCACTACCACTATGGGCACACTCACCATGGGTACTGTCACCATAGGTACTGTCACCATGAACACAGCCACAGTGAGCACTGTCACAGTGAGCACTGTCACCATGGGAACTGTCACCATGAGCACTGTCATCTTGGGAACCACCACCATGGACACTGCCACCATGAGCACTGTAACCATTGGCAGTGCCACCGTGGGCACTGTCACCATGGGTACTGTCACCATGGGCACTGTCACCATTGATACTGCCACAGTGAGCACTGTCACCGTGGGCACTGTCACCATGAGCACTGTCACCATGGGCACTGTCACCATGGACACTTTCACCATGGGCAGTGACTGTCACCATGGGCACTCTCACCATGGGCACTGTCAACATGGGCACTGTCACCATGGACCCAGTCACCATGGGCATTGTCACCATGGGCAGTGTCACCATGGGAACTCTCACCATGAGCACTGTAACCATGGGAAGTGTCACCCTGGGCACTGTCACCATGGGCACTGTCACCATGGACACTGTCACCATGAGCACTATCATCATGGGCAGTGCCACCATAAGGAATTTCACCATGGGAACTCCACCCATGTACACCGCCAGCATGAGCACAGTCACCATGGGCAGTGTCACCATGAGCACTCTCACCATGGGCACTTTCAACATGGGCACTGTCACCATGAGAACTGCCACCATGAGCACTATCACCATGAGCACTATCACCAAGGGCATTGTCACCGTGAGCACTTTCTCCGTGAGCACTGTCACCATGGGCACTTTCAACATGGCCAATGTCACCATGGGCAATCTCACCATGGACACTGTCATCATGAGCTCTGTTACCATTGAAACTGTCACCATGAGCACTGTCATCTGGGGAACTGCCACAATGGACACTGCCACCATGAGCACTGTAACCATTGGCACTGTTACCGTGCGCACTTTCACCATGGGAACTGTCAATATGAGCACTGTCACTGTGGGCACTGTCTCCATGGGCACTCTAAGCATGGGCACTGTCACCATGGGCACTGTCAACATGAGCACTGTCACCATGGGCAGTGTCACCATGAGCAATATCAACATGGGCACTGTCACTGTGAGCACTATTACCATGTGCACTATCACCATGTGCACTATCACCGTGAGCAATGTCACCGGGGGCACAGTCACCGTTTGCACTGTCACCATGAGCACTATCACCATGGGAAATGTCACCATGGGAACGGTCACCATGGGCACTGTCAATATGAGCACTGTCACCATGAGCACTGTCACCATGGGAAATGTCACCATGGGCACTGTCACCATGGGCACTATCACCATGCAGAGTGTCACAGTGGGCACTGTCACCATGGGCACTCTCACCATGGACACTGTCACCATGTGAACTGTCACCATGAGCACTATCACCGTGAGCACTGTCACCTTGGGCACTGTCACCATGAGCACTGTCACCATGGGCACTTTAACCATGGGAACTGTCACCATGAGCACTATCACCATGAGCACTATCACCATGGGCAGTGTCACCATGAGCAATATCACCATGGGCACTGTCACCGTGAGCACTATTACCATGGGCACTATCAAAAAGGGCACTGTCATCGTGAGCAATGTCACCATGAGCACTGTCACCGTGGGCACTGTCACCATGAGAACTGTCACCATGGGCACTGTCACCATGGGAACTCTCACCATGAGTACTGTCACTGTGGACACTATCACCGTGAGCAATATCACAATGGGCACTGTCACCATGAGCACTATCACCAAGGGCACTGTTACCGTGAACACCATTACCATAGGCACTATCACCATGAGCACTATCACCGTGTGCACTGTCACCATGAGCACTATCACCATGGGAAGTGTCACCATGGGCACTGTCAACATGAGCACTGTCACCATGGGAACTCTCACCATGAGCACTTTCACAATGGGAAATGTCACCATGGGCACTGTCACCATCGGCACTGTCACCATGGGAACTGTCACCATGAGCACTATCATCATGAGCACAATCACCATGGGCAGTGTCACCGTGAGCAATATCACCAGGGGCAGTGTCACCAGGAGCACTATCACCATGAGCACGATCACCATGGGAACTGTCACCATGTGCACTGTCAACATGAGCACTTACACCCTGGGAACTCTCACCATGGGCACTGTCACCATGGGCAGTGTCACCATGGACACTGTCACCATGAGCACTATCATCATGGGCAGTGCCATCATGAGGAATTTCACCATGGGAACTCTAACCATGTACACCGCCAGCATGAGCACAGTCACCATGGGCAGTGTCACCATGAGCACTGTCACCATGGGCACTTTCAACATGGCCAATGTCACCATGGGCACTGTCACCATGGACACTGTCATCATGAGCTCTGTTACCACGGACACTGCCACCATGAGCACTGTAACCATTGGCACTGCCACTGTGGTCACTGTCACCATGGGTACTGTCACCATGGGCACTGTCACCATGGACACTGCCACAGTGAGCACTGTAACAGTGAGCACTGTCACCATGGGCACTGTCACCAAGGAACTCTCACCATGAGCACTGTCACCATGGAAAATGTCACCATGGGCAGTGTCACCACAGGCACAGTTACCATGGGCAGTGTCACCATGAGCACTATCACCATGGTCTGTGTCACCGTAAGGAATATCACCAAGGGCACTGTCACCATGAGCACTATTACCATGGACACTATCACCATGAGCACTATCATTGTGAGCACTGTCACCGTGAGCACTGTCACCATTGACACTCTCACCATGGGCACATTCACCATGGACACTGTCACCATGAGCAATATCACCATGGGAAATAACACCATGGGAACGGTCACCATGGGCACTCTCACCATGGGCACTGTCACCATGGGCACTGTCACCATGGACACTGTCAACATGGGCACTGTCAACATGAGCATTGTCACCATACGAACTCTCACCATGAGCACTGTCACCATGGGAAATGTCACCATGGGCACTGTCACCATGGGAACTGTCACCATGGACACTGTCACCATCAGCAGTATCATCATGGGCAGTGCCACCATAAGGAATTTCACCATGGGAACTCCAACCATGTACACCGTCAGCATGAGAACAGTCACCATGGGCAGTGTAACCATGAGCACTATCACCAAGGGCACTGTCACCATGAGCACTATCACCATGGGAAATGTCACCATGGGAACGGTCACCATGGGCACTGTCACCATGTGAACTTTCACCATGAGCACTATCACCAAGGGCACTGTCACCATGAGCACTGTCACCATGGGCACTTTTAACATGGGCACTGTCACCATGGAAACTCTCACCATGAGCACTTTCACAATGGGAAATGTAACCATGGGCACTGTCACCATCGGCACTGTCACCATGCGAACTGTCACCATGAGCACTATCACCATGAGCACAATCACCATGGGCAGTGTCACCGTGAGCAATATCACCAGGGGCAGTGTCACCATGAGCACTATCACCATGAGCACGATCACCATGGGAACTGTCACCGTGTGCACTGTCAACATGAGCACTTACACCATGGGAACTCTCACCATAGGCACTGTCACCATGGGCAGTGTCACGATGGACACTGTCACCATGAGCACTATCATCATGGGCAGTGCCCTCATGAGGAACTTCACCATGGGAACTCCAACCATGTACACCGCCAGCATGAGCACAGTCACCATGGGCGGTGTCACCATGAGCACTGTCACCATGGGTACTTTCAACATGGCCATTGTCACCATGGGCACTGTCACCATGGACACTGTCATCATGAGCTCTGTTACCACGGACACTGCCACCATGAGCACTGTAACCATTGGCACTGCCACTGTGGTCACTGTCACAATGGGTACTGTCACCATGGGCACTGTCACCATGGACACTGCCACAGTGAGCACTGTTACAGTGAGCACTGTCACCATGGGCACTGTCACCAAGGAACTCTCACCATGAGCACTGTCACCATGGAAAATGTCACCATGGGCAGTGTCACCACAGGCACTGTTACCATGGGCAGTGTCACCATGAGCACTATCACCATGGTCTGTGTCACTGTAAGCAATATCACCAAGGGCACTGTCACCATGAGCACTATTACCATGGACACTATCACCATGAGCACTATCATTGTGAGCACTGTCACCGTGAGCACTGTCACCATTGACACTGTCACCATGGGCACATTCACCATGGACACTGTCACCATGAGCAATATCATCATGGGCAGTGCCACCATGAGGAATTTCACCATGTGAACTCCAACCATGTACACCGCCAGCATGAGCACAGTCACCATGGGCAGTGTCACGATGAGCACTGTCACCATGCACACTTTCAACATGGGCATTGTCACCATGGACACTGTCACCATGAACACTGTCATCATGAGCCCTATTATCATGGGAACTGTCACCATGAGCACTGTCTTCTTGGGAACTGCCACCATGGACAATGCCACCATGAGCACTGTAACCATTGGCACTGCCACCGTGGGCACTGTCAACATGGGTACTGTCGCCATGGGCACTGTCACCATGGACATTGCCACAGTGTGCACTGTCACCGTGAGCACTGTCACCATGGGAACTCTCACGATGAGCACTGTCACCATTAGCACTATCACCATGGGAACTGTCACCATGGGAATGGTCACCATGGGCACTGTCAACATGACCGCTGTCACCATGGAAACTCTTGCCATGAGCACTGTCACCATTGGAAAAGTCACCATGGGCACTGTCACCATGAGAACTGTCACCATGGGCACTTTCAACATGGGCACTGTCACCACGCGAAATGTCACCATGAGCACTATGACCTTTATCACTATCACCATAAGCAGTATCACCAAAGGCACTGTCACCATGAGCACTATCACCGTGAGCACTATCACCATGAGCACTGTCACCATAAACACTGTCACCGGGACACTGTCAATATTAGCACTGTCACTGTGGGCAGTATCACCGTGAGCACTCTCACAATGGGCACTGTCACCATGGGCACTGTCACCATGGGCACTGTCACCATGAGCACTATCACCATGAGCACTATCACCAAGTGCACTGTCACCGTGAGAACTATTACCATAGGCACTATCACCATGAGCACAATCACCATGAGCACTATCACCCTGTGCACTGTCACCATAAGCAGGGTCACCATGAGAACTATCACCATGGTCACTGTCACCATGAGGACGGTCACAGTGGGCACTGTCAACATGAGCACTGTCACCATGGAAACTCTCACCATGAGCACTGTCACCATGGGAAAAGTCACCATGGGCACTGTCAACATGGGAACTGTCACCGTGGGCACTTTCAACTTGGGCACTGTCACCATGCGAACTGTCACCATGAGCACTATGACCTTTAGCACTATCACCATGAGCACTGTCACCATAAACACTGTCACTGGGGGCACTGTCAACATTAGCACTGTCACTGTGGGCACTATCACGGTGAGCACTATTACAATGGGCAGTGTCACCAAGGGCACTGTAACCATGAGCACTATCACCCTGTGCACTGTCATCATGTGCAGTGTCACCATGAGAACTATCACCATGGTGACTGTCACCATAGGAATGGTCACCATCGGCACTGTCAACATGAGCACTGTCACCGTGGGAACTCTCACCATGAGGACTGTCACCAGGGGAAATGTTACAATGGGCACTGTCACCATGGTAACTGTCACCCTGAGCACTGTCACCGTGGGCACTGTCACCATGGGCACTCTCACCATGGGCACAGTTACCATGCACACTGTCACCATGGGACTGTCACCATGGACATTGCCACAGTCAGCACTGTCACCGTGAGCACTGTCACCATGGGAAATGTCACCATGAGCACTGTCACCATGGGAACTGTCACCATGAGCACTGTCACCATGAGTACTATCACCATGGGAACTGTCACCATGGGAATGGTCACCATGGGCACTGTCAACATGAACACTGTCACCATGGAAACTCTCACCATGAGCACTGTCACAATGGGCACTGTCACCATGGGAACTGTCACCATGGGCACTTTCAACATGGGCACTGTCACCATGGGAACTGTCACCATGAGCACTATGACCTTTAGCACTATTACCATGAGCACTATCACCAAGGGCACTGTCACCATGAGCACTATCACCATGAGCACTGTCACCATAAACACTGTCACCGGGGGCACTGTCAATATTAGCACTGTCACTGTGGGCATTATCACCGTGAGCACTATCACAATGGGCACTGTCACCATGGGCCCTGTCACCATTAGCACTATCACCATGAGCACTATCACCATGTACACTGTCACCATGAGCAGGGTCACCATGAGAACTATCACCATGGTCACTGTCACCATGGGAACGGTCACCATGGGCACTGTTAACATGAGCACTGTCACCATGGAAACTCTCACCCTGAGCATTGTCACCATGGGAAATGTCACCATGGGCAATGTGACCATGGGCACTGTCACCATGGGAATTGTCACCATGAGCACTGTCACCATGGGCACTGTGACCATGGACACTGTCACCATGGGCACTGTCATCATGGGCACTCTCACCATGGGCACTGGCACAATGGACGCTGTCACCATGGGCACTGTCAACCTGAGCACTGTCACCATGGGATCAATCACCATGAGCACTCTTATCATGTGAAATGTCAACATGGGCATTATCATTATGGGCACTGTCACCATGGGCAGTGTCACCATGAGCAGTGTCACCATGGACACTGTCTCCATGGGAACTGTCACCATAAGCACTATCACCGTGAGCACTATCACCATGAGGACTATCACCAAGGGCACTGTCATCGTGAGCACTATCACCGTGAGCACTGTCACTGTGGGCACAGTCACCGTGTGCACTGTCACCATGAGCACTCTCACCTTGGGAAATGCCATCATGGGAATGGTCACCATGGGCACTCTCAAGATGAGCACTATCACCATGGGAAATCTCACCATGAGCACTGTCACCATGGGAATTGTCACCATGAGCACTCTCACCATAGGCACTGTTACCATGAGCACTGTCACCATGGGCACTGTCACCATGGTAAATGTCACCATGAGCTCTTTCACCTTGACCACTGTCAGCATGGGCTGTGTCACCATAAGCAATATCACCATGGGCAGTGTCACCATTAGCATTATTACCATGGACACTGTCACCATGAGCTCTATCATCGTGAGCACTGTCACCGTGGGCACTGTCAATGTGTGCACTGTCACCATAGGAAATCTCACCATGGGAAATGTCACGATGGGCACTAATACCATGGGAAGTGTCACCATGGGAACGGTCACCATGGCCGCTCTCACCATTGGCACTCTCACCATGGGCACTGTCACCATGGGCACTGTCAACATGAGCACTGTCACCATAGGAACTCTCACCATGAGCACTGTCACCATGAGAAATGTCACCATGGGCACTGTCACCATGGGCACTGTCACCATGGACACTGTCACCATGAGCACTATTATCATGGGCAGTGCCACCATAAGAAATTTCACCATGGGAACTCCACCCATGTACACCGCCAGCATGAGCACAGTCACCATGGGCAGTGTCACCATGAGCACTGTCACCATGGGCACTGTAACCATGGGAACTGTCACCATGAGCACTGTTACCGTGAGTACTATCTCCATGGGCAGTGTCACCGTGAGCAATATCACCATGAGCAATGTCACCGTGAGCACTCTTATACTGGGGACTGCCACCAAGGGCACTGTCTCTGTGATCACTGTCACCGTGAGCACTGGCACCATGGGCACTGTCACCATGGACACTGTCACAATGGGCACTGTCAACATGAGCATTGTCACCAAGGGAACTCTCACCATGAGCACTGTAACCATGGGAAATGTCACCATGGGCACTGTCACCATGGAAACTGTCACCATGAGCACTATCATCATGGGCAGTGCCACCATAAGGAATTTCACCATGGGAACTCCAACCATGTACACCGCTAGCATGAGCACAGTCATCATGGGCAGTGTCACCATGAACACTGTCACCATGAGCACTGTAACCATTGGCACTGCCACCTAGGGCACTGTCAGCATGGGTACTGTCACCATGGGCACTGTCACCATGGACATTGCCACAGTGACCACTGTCACCGTGAGCACTGTCACCATGGAAACTGTCACCATGAGCACTGTCACCAGTGACAGTGTCACCATGGGCACTGTCAACATGAGCAGTGTCACCATGGCATTATCACCATGAGCACAGTCACCATGGGAAATGTCACTTTGGGCAGTGTCACCATGGGCACTCTCACTATGGGGAGTGTCACCATGAGCACTGTCACCATGGGCAGTGTCACCTTGAGCACTATCACCAAGGGCACTTTCAACATGGGCACTCTCACCATGGGGACTGTCACCATGGACACTGTCATCATGATCTCTGTAACCATGGGAACTGTCACCATGAGCACTGCCATCTTGGGAACTGCCACCATGGACACTGCTACCATGAGCACTGTAAACATTGGCACTACCACTATGGGCACACTCACCATGGGTACTGTCACCATAGGTACTGTCACCATGAACACAGCCACAGTGAGCACTGTCACAGTGAGCACTGTCACCATGGGAACTGTCACCATGAGCACTGTCATCTTGGGAACCACCACCATGGACACTGCCACCATGAGCACTGTAACCATTGGCAGTGCCACCGTGGGCACTGTCACCATGGGTACTGTCACCATGGGCACTGTCACCATTGATACTGCCACAGTGAGCACTGTCACCGTGGGCACTGTCACCATGAGCACTGTCACCATGGGCACTGTCACCATGGACACTTTCACCATGGGCAGTGACTGTCACCATGGGCACTCTCACCATGGGCACTGTCAACATGGGCACTGTCACCATGGACCCAGTCACCATGGGCATTGTCACCATGGGCAGTGTCACCATGGGAACTCTCACCATGAGCACTGTAACCATGGGAAGTGTCACCCTGGGCACTGTCACCATGGGCACTGTCACCATGGACACTGTCACCATGAGCACTATCATCATGGGCAGTGCCACCATAAGGAATTTCACCATGGGAACTCCACCCATGTACACCGCCAGCATGAGCACAGTCACCATGGGCAGTGTCACCATGAGCACTCTCACCATGGGCACTTTCAACATGGGCACTGTCACCATGAGAACTGCCACCATGAGCACTATCACCATGAGCACTATCACCAAGGGCATTGTCACCGTGAGCACTTTCTCCGTGAGCACTGTCACCATGGGCACTTTCAACATGGCCAATGTCACCATGGGCAATCTCACCATGGACACTGTCATCATGAGCTCTGTTACCATTGAAACTGTCACCATGAGCACTGTCATCTGGGGAACTGCCACAATGGACACTGCCACCATGAGCACTGTAACCATTGGCACTGTTACCGTGCGCACTTTCACCATGGGAACTGTCAATATGAGCACTGTCACTGTGGGCACTGTCTCCATGGGCACTCTAAGCATGGGCACTGTCACCATGGGCACTGTCAACATGAGCACTGTCACCATGGGCAGTGTCACCATGAGCAATATCAACATGGGCACTGTCACTGTGAGCACTATTACCATGTGCACTATCACCATGTGCACTATCACCGTGAGCAATGTCACCGGGGGCACAGTCACCGTTTGCACTGTCACCATGAGCACTATCACCATGGGAAATGTCACCATGGGAACGGTCACCATGGGCACTGTCAATATGAGCACTGTCACCATGGGAACTGTCACCATGAGCACTGTCACCATGGGAAATGTCACCATGGGCACTGTCACCATGGGCACTATCACCATGCAGAGTGTCACAGTGGGCACTGTCACCATGGGCACTCTCACCATGGACACTGTCACCATGTGAACTGTCACCATGAGCACTATCACCGTGAGCACTGTCACCTTGGGCACTGTCACCATGAGCACTGTCACCATGGGCACTTTAACCATGGGAACTGTCACCATGAGCACTATCACCATGAGCACTATCACCATGGGCAGTGTCACCATGAGCAATATCACCATGGGCACTGTCACCGTGAGCACTATTACCATGGGCACTATCACCAAGGGCACTGTCATCGTGAGCAATGTCACCATGAGCACTGTCACCGTGGGCACTGTCACCATGAGAACTGTCACCATGGGCACTGTCACCATGGGAACTCTCACCATGAGTACTGTCACTGTGGACACTATCACCGTGAGCAATATCACAATGGGCACTGTCACCATGAGCACTATCACCAAGGGCACTGTTACCGTGAACACCATTACCATAGGCACTATCACCATGAGCACTATCACCGTGTGCACTGTCACCATGAGCACTATCACCATGGGAAGTGTCACCATGGGCACTGTCAACATGAGCACTGTCACCATGGGAACTCTCACCATGAGCACTTTCACAATGGGAAATGTCACCATGGGCACTGTCACCATCGGCACTGTCACCATGGGAACTGTCACCATGAGCACTATCATCATGAGCACAATCACCATGGGCAGTGTCACCGTGAGCAATATCACCAGGGGCAGTGTCACCATGAGCACTATCACCATGAGCACGATCACCATGGGAACTGTCACCATGTGCACTGTCAACATGAGCACTTACACCCTGGGAACTCTCACCATGGGCACTGTCACCATGGGCAGTGTCACCATGGACACTGTCACCATGAGCACTATCATCATGGGCAGTGCCATCATGAGGAATTTCACCATGGGAACTCTAACCATGTACACCGCCAGCATGAGCACAGTCACCATGGGCAGTGTCACCATGAGCACTGTCACCATGGGCACTTTCAACATGGCCAATGTCACCATGGGCACTGTCACCATGGACACTGTCATCATGAGCTCTGTTACCACGGACACTGCCACCATGAGCACTGTAACCATTGGCACTGCCACTGTGGTCACTGTCACCATGGGTACTGTCACCATGGGCACTGTCACCATGGACACTGCCACAGTGAGCACTGTAACAGTGAGCACTGTCACCATGGGCACTGTCACCAAGGAACTCTCACCATGAGCACTGTCACCATGGAAAATGTCACCATGGGCAGTGTCACCACAGGCACAGTTACCATGGGCAGTGTCACCATGAGCACTATCACCATGGTCTGTGTCACCGTAAGGAATATCACCAAGGGCACTGTCACCATGAGCACTATTACCATGGACACTATCACCATGAGCACTATCATTGTGAGCACTGTCACCGTGAGCACTGTCACCATTGACACTCTCACCATGGGCACATTCACCATGGACACTGTCACCATGAGCAATATCACCATGGGAAATAACACCATGGGAACGGTCACCATGGGCACTCTCACCATGGGCACTGTCACCATGGGCACTGTCACCATGGACACTGTCAACATGGGCACTGTCAACATGAGCATTGTCACCATACGAACTCTCACCATGAGCACTGTCACCATGGGAAATGTCACCATGAGCTCTTTCACCTTGACCACTGTCAGCATGGCCTGTGTCACCATAAGCAATATCACCATGGGCAGTGTCACCATTAGCATTATTACCATGGACACTGTCACCATGAGCTCTATCATCGTGAGCACTGTCACCGTGGGCACTGTCAATGTGTGCACTGTCACCATAGGAAATCTCACCATGGGAAATGTCACGATGGGCACTAATACCATGGGAAGTGTCACCATGGGAACGGTCACCATGGCCGCTCTCACCATTGGCACTCTCACCATGGGCACTGTCACCATGGGCACTGTCAACATGAGCACTGTCACCATAGGAACTCTCACCATGAGCACTGTCACCATGAGAAATGTCACCATGGGCACTGTCACCATGGGCACTGTCACCATGGACACTGTCACCATGAGCACTATTATCATGGGCAGTGCCACCATAAGAAATTTCACCATGGGAACTCCACCCATGTACACCGCCAGCATGAGCACAGTCACAATGGGCAGTGTCACCATGAGCACTGTCACCATGGGCACTGTAACCATGGGAACTGTCACCATGAGCACTGTTACCGTGAGTACTATCTCCATGGGCAGTGTCACCGTGAGCAATATCACCATGAGCAATGTCACCGTGAGCACTCTTATACTGGGGACTACCACCAAGGGCACTGTCTCCGTGATCACTGTCACCGTGAGCACTGGCACCATGGGCACTGTCACCATGGACACTGTCACAATGGGCACTGTCAACATGAGGACTGTCACCAAGGGAACTCTCACCATGAGCACTGTAACCATGGGAAATGTCACCATGGGCACTGTCACCATGGAAACTGTCACCATGAGCACTATCATCATGGGCAGTGCCACCATAAGGAATTTCACCATGGGAACTCCAACCATGTACACCGCTAGCATGAGCACAGTCATCATGGGCAGTGTCACCATGAACACTGTCACCATGAGCACTGTAACCTTTGGCACTGCCACCTAGGGCACTGTCAGCATGGGTACTGTCACCATGGGCACTGTCACCATGGACATTGCCACAGTGACCACTGTCACCGTGAGCACTGTCACCATGGAAACTGTCACCATGAGCACTGTCACCAGTGACAGTGTCACCATGGGCACTGTCAACATGAGCAGTGTCACCATGGAATTCTCACCATGAGCACAGTCACCATGGGAAATGTCACCCTGGGCACTGTCACCATGGTCACTGTCACCATGGACCCAGTCACCATGAGAACTGTCACCATGAACACTGTCACCATGAGCACTATCATCATGGGAAATGTCACCATGAGCACTCTCACCATAGGCACTGTTACCATGAGCACTGTCACCATGGGCACTGTTACCATGGTAAATGTCACCATGAGCTCTTTCACCTTGACCACTGTCAGCATGGGCTGTGTCACCATAAGCAATATCACCATGGGCAGTGTCACCATTAGCATTATTACCATGGACACTGTCACCATGAGCTCTATCATCGTGAGCACTGTCACCGTGGGCACTGTCAATGTGTGCACTGTCACCATAGGAAATCTCACCATGGGAAATGTCACGATGGGCACTAATACCATGGGAAGTGTCACCATGGGAACGGTCACCATGGCCGCTCTCACCATTGGCACTCTCACCATGGGCACTGTCACCATGGGCACTGTCAACATGAGCACTGTCACCATAGGAACTCTCACCATGAGCACTGTCACCATGAGAAATGTCACCATGGGCACTGTCACCATGGGCACTGTCACCATGGACACTGTCACCATGAGCACTATTATCATGGGCAGTGCCACCATAAGAAATTTCACCATGGGAACTCCACCCATGTACACCGCCAGCATGAGCACAGTCACCATGGGCAGTATCACCATGAGCACTGTCACCATGGGCACTGTAACCATGGGAACTATCACCATGTGCACTATCACCGTGAGCACTGTCACCGGGGGCACTGTCACCGTTTGCACTGTCACCATGAGCACTATCACCATGGGAAATGTCACCATGGGAACGGTCACCATGGGCACTGTCAAGATGAGCACTGTCACCATGAGCACTGTCACCATGGGCAGTGTCACCATGAGCACTGTCACCATGGGCACTTTCAACATGGCCAATGTCACCATGGGCACTGTCACCATGGACACTGTCATCATGAGCTCTGTTACCACGGACACTGCCACCATGAGCACTGTAACCATTGGCACTGCCACTGTGGTCACTGTCACCATGGGTACTGTCACCATGGGCACTGTCACCATGGACACTGCCACAGTGAGCACTGTAACAATGAGCACTGTCACCATGGGCACTGTGACCATGGAACTCTCACCATGAGCAATGTCACCATGGAAAATGTCACCATGGGCAGTGTCACCACAGGCACTGTTACCATGGGCAGTGTCACCATGAGCACTATCACCATGGACTGTGTCACCGTAAGCAATATCACCAAGGGCACTGTCACCATGAGCACTATTACCATGGACAATATCACCATGAGCACTATCATTGTGAGCACTGTCACCGTTTGCACTGCCACAGTGTACACTGTCACCATGAGCACTGTCACCATGAGCAATATCACCATGGGAAGTAACACCATGGGAACGGTCACCATGGACACTATTACCATGAGCACTATCATTGTGAGCACTGTCACCGTGAGCACTGTCACCATTGACACTGTCACCATGGGCACATTCACCATGGACACTGTCACCATGAGCAATATCATCATGGGCAGTGCTACCATGAGGAATTTCACCATGGGAACTCCAACCATGTACACCGCCAGCATGAGCACAGTCACCATGGGCAGTGTCACGATGAGCACTGTCACCATGCACACTTTCAACATGGGCATTGTCACCATGGACACTGTCACCATTGCCACTGTCATCATGAGCCCTATTATCATGGGAACTCTCACCATGAGCACTGTCTTCTTGGGAACTGCCACCATGGACAATGCCACCATGAGCACTGTAACCATTGGCACTTCCACCGTGGGCACTGTCAACATGGGTACGGTTGCCATGGGCACTGTCACCATGGACATTGCCACAGTGAGCACTGTCACCATGAGCACTGTCACCATGGGAACTCTCACGATGAGCCCTGTCACCATTAGCACTATCACCATGGGAACTGTCACCATGGGAATGGTCACCATGGGCACTGTCAACATGACCGCTGTCACCATGGAAACTCTCGCCATGAGAACTGTCACCATTGGAAAAGTCACCATGGGCACTGTCACCATGGGAACAGTCACCATGGGCACTTTCAACATGGGCACTGTCACAACGTGAAATGTCACCATGAGCACTATGACCTTTATCACTATCACCATAAGCAGTATCACCAAAGGCACTGTCACCATGAGCACTATCACCGTGAGCACTATCACCATGAGCACTGTCACCATAAACACTGTCACCGGGGTACTGTCAATATTAGCACTGTCACTGTGGGCAGTATCACCGTGAGCACTCTCACAATGGGCACTGTCACCATGGGCACTGTCACCATGAGCACTATCACCATGAGCACTATCACCAAGAGCACTGTCACCGTGAGAACTATTACCATAGGCACTATCACCATGAGCACAATCACCATGAGCACTATCACCCTGTGCACTGTCACCATAAGCAGGGTCACCATGAGAACTATCACCATGGTCACTGTCACCATAAGGACAGTCACAGTGGGCACTGTCAACATGAGCACTGTAACCATGGAAACTCTCACCATGAGCACTGTCACCATGGGAAAAGTCACCATGGGCACTGTCAACATGGGAACTGTCACCATGGGCACTTTCAACTTGGGCACTGTCACCAAGGAACTCTCACCATGAGCACTGTCACCATGGAAAATGTCACCATGGGCATTGTCGCCACAGGCACTGTTACCATGGGCAGTGTCACCATGAGCACTATCACCATGGTCTGTGTCACCGTAAGCAATATCACCAAGGGCACTGTCACCATGAGCACTATTACCATGGACACTCTCACCATGAGCACTATCATTGTGAGCACTGTCACCGTGAGCACTGTCACCGTGTACACTGTCACCATGAGCACTGTCACCATGAGCAATATCACCATGGGAAGTAACACCATGGGAACGGTCACCATGGGCACTCTCACCATGGGCACTGTCACCATGGGCACTGTCACCATGGACACTGTCACCATGGGCACTGTCAACATGAGCATTGTCACCATACGAACTCTCACCATGAGCACTGTCACCATGGGAAATGTCACCATGGGCACTGTCACCATGGGAATTGTCACCATGGACACTGTTACCATCAGCAGTATCATCATGGGCAGTGCCAACATAAGGAATTTCACCATGGGAACTCCAACCATGTACACCGCCAGCATGAGAACAGTCACCATGGGCAGTGTAACCATGAGCACTATCACCAAGGGCACTGTCACCATGAGCACTATCACCATGGGAAATGTCACCATGGGAACGGTCACCATGGGCACTGTCACCATGTGAACTTTCACCATGAGCACTATCACCAAGGGCACTGTCACCATGAGCACTGTCACCATGGGCACTGTCACCATGGACACTTTCACCATGGGCAGTGACTGTCACCATGGGCACTCTCACCATGGGCACTGTCACCATGGACCCAGTCACCATGGGCATTGTCACCATGGGCAGTGTCACCATGGGAACTCTCACCATGAGCACTGTAACCATGGGAAATGTCACCATGGGCACTGTCACCATGGGCACTGTCACCATGGACCGAGTCACCATGAGCACTGTCACCATGGACACTGTCACCATGAGCACTATCATCATGGGCAGTGCCACCGTAAGGAATTTCACCGTGGGAACTCCACCCATGTACACCGCCAGCATGAACACAGTCACCATGGGCAGTGTCACCATGAGCACTCTCACCATGGGCACTTTCAACATGGGCACTGTCACCATGCGAACTGCCACCAGGAGCACTATCACCATGAGCACTATCACCAAGGGCACTGTCACCATGAGCACTGTCACCATGGGCACTTTCAACATGGCCAATGTCACCATGGGCACTCTCACCATGGACAATGTCATCATGAGCACTGTAACCATTGGCACTGTTACCGTGCGCACTTTCACCATGGGAACTGTCAATATGAGCACTGTCACTGTGGGCACTGTCACCATGGGCACTCTCACCATGGGCACTGTCACCATGGACACTGTCACCATGGGCACTGTCAACATGAGCACTGTCACCATGGGCAGTGTCACCGTGAGCAATATCAACATGGGCATTGTCACTGTGAGCACTATTACCATGTGCACTATCACCATCTGCACTATCACCGTGAGCACTGTCACCGGGGGCACTGTCACCGTTTGCACTATCACCATGAGCACTATCACCATGGGAAATGTCACCATGGGAACGGTCACCATGGGCACTGTCAAGATGAGCACTGTCACCATGGGAACTGTCACCATGAGCACTATCACCATGAGCACTATCACCATGGGCAGTGTCACCATGAGCAATATCACCATGGGCACTGTAACCGTGAGCACTATTACCATGGGCACTATCACCAAGAGCACTGTCACCATGAGCAATGTCACCATGAGCAATGTCACCGTGGGCACTATCACCATGAGAACTGTCACCATGGGCACTGTCACCATGGGAACTGTCACCATGAGTAATGTCACTGTGGACACTATCACCGTGAGCAATATCACAATGGGCACAGTCACCATGAGCACTATCACCAAGGGCACTGTTACCGTGAACACCATTACCATAGGCACTATCACCATGAGCACTATCACCGTGTGCACTGTCACTATGAGCACTATCACCATGGGAAGTGGCACCATGGGCACTGTCAACATGAGCACTGTCACCATGGGAACTCTCAACATGAGCACTTTCACAATGAGAAATGTCACCATGGGCACTGTCACCATGGGAACTGTCACCATGAGCACTATCACCATGAGCACAATCACCATGGGCAGTGTCACCGTGAGCAATATCACCAGGGGCAGTGCCACCATGAGCACTATCACCATGAGCACGATCACCATGGGAACTGTCACCGTGTGCACTGTCAACATGAGCACTTACACCATGGGAACTCTCACCATGGGCACTGTCACCATGGGCAGTGTCACCATGGACACTGTCACCATGAGCACTATCATCATGGGCAGTGCCATCATGAGGAATTTCACCATGGGAACTCCAACCATGTACACCGCCAGCATGAGCACAGTCACCATGGGCAGTGTCACCATGAGCACTGTCACCATGTGCACTTTCAACATGGCCAATGTCACCATGGGCACTGTCACCGTGGACACTGTCATCATGAGCTCTGTTACCACGGA
This sequence comes from Balaenoptera physalus, assembly GCF_965194825.1. Classification (NCBI taxonomy): domain Eukaryota; kingdom Metazoa; phylum Chordata; class Mammalia; order Artiodactyla; family Balaenopteridae; genus Balaenoptera; species Balaenoptera physalus. The sequence goes on along the minus strand of NW_028126274.1, from coordinate 694,339 downwards.
CACTGCCACCATGAGCAGTGTTACCATTGGAACTGCCACTGTGGTCACTGTCACCATGGGTACTGACACCATGGGCACTCTCACCATGGACACTGCCACAGTGAGCACTGTAACAGTGAGCACTGTCACCATGGGCACTGTCACCATGAGCACTGTCACCATGGAAAATGTCACCATGGGCAGTGTCACCACAGGCACTGTTACAATGGGCAGTGTCACCATGAGCAGTATCACCATGGTCTGTGTCACCGTAAGCAATATCACCAAGGGCACTGTCACCATGAGCACTATTACCATGGACAGTATCACCATGAGCCCTATCAGTGTGAGCACTGTCACCGTGAACACTGCCACCGTGTACACTGTCACCATGAGCACTGTCACCATGAGCAATATCACCATGGGAAGTAACACCATTGGAACGGTCACCATGGGCACTCTCACCATGGGCACTGTCACCATGGGCACTGTCACCATGGACACTGTCACCATGGGCACTGTCTAACATGAGCATTGTCACCATACGAACTCTCACCATGAGCACTGTCACCATGGGAAATGTCTACCATGTGCATTGTCACCATGGGAACTGTCACCATGGACACTGTCACCATCAGCAGTATCATCATGGGCAGTGCCACCATAAGGAATTTCACCATGGGAACTCCAACCATGTACACCGCCAGCATGAGAACAGTCACCATGGGCAGTGTAACCATGGGAACGGTCACCAAGTGCACTGTCACCATGAGCACTATCACCATGGGAAATGTCACCATGGGAACGGTCACCATAGGCACTGTCACCATGTGAACTTTCACAATGAGCACTATCACCTAGGGCACTGTCACCATGAGCACTCTCACCATGGGCACTTTCAACATGGGCACTGTCACCATGGGCAATGTCACCATGGGCACTGTCACCATGGGCACTGTCACCATGGACACTTTCACCATGGGCAGTGACTGTCACCATGGGCCCTCTCACCATGGGCACTGTCACCATGGGCACTGTCACCATGGACCCAGTCACCATGGGTATTGTCACCATGGGCAGTGTCACCATGGGAACACTCACCATGAGCACTGTAACCATGGGAAATGTCACCCTGGGCACTGTCACCATGGGCACTGTCACCATGGACACTGTCACCATGAGCACTATCATCATGGGCAGTGCCACCATAAGGAATTTCACCATGGGAACTCCACCCATGTACACCGCCAGCATGAGCACAGTCACCATGGGCAGTGTCACCATGAGCACTCTCACCATGGGCACTTTCAACACGGCCAATGTCACCATGGGCACTCTCACCATGGACACTGTCATCATGAGCACTGTAACCATTGGCACTGTTACCGTGCGCACTTTCACCATGGGAACTGTCAATATGAGCACTGTCACTGTGGGCACTGTCTCCATGGGCATTCTCACCATGGGCACTGTCACCATGGACACTGTCACCATGGGCACTGTCAACATGAGCACTGTCACCATGGGGAGTGTCACCGTGAGCAATATCAACATGGGCACTGTCACTGTGAGCACTATTACCATGTGCACTCTCACCATGTGCACTATCACCGTGAGCACTGTCACCGGGGGCACTGTCACCGTTTGCACTGTCACCATGAGCACTATCACCATGGGAAATGTCACCATGGGCACGGTCACCATGGGCACTGTCAAGATGAGCACTGTCACCATGGGAATTGTCACCATGAGCACTGTCACCATGGGAAATGTCACCATGGGCACTGTCACCATGGGCACTATCACCATGCAAAGTGTCACAGTGGGCACTGTCACCATGGGCACTCTCACCATGGACACTGTCACCATGTGAACTGTCACCATGAGCACTATCACCATGAGCACTGTCACCTTGGGCACTGTCACCATGAGCACTGTCACCATGGGCACTTTAACCATGGGAACTGTCACCATGAGCACTATCACCATGAGCATTATCACCATGGGCAGTGTCACCATTAGCAAAATCACCATGGGCACTGTCACCGTGAGCACTATTACCATGGGCACTATCACCAAGGGCACTGTCACCGTGAGCAATGTCACCATGAGCACTGTCACCGTGGGCACTGTCACCATGAGAACTGTCACCATGGGCACTGTCACCATGGGAACTCTCACCATGAGTACTGTCACTGTGGACACTATCACCGTGAGCAATATCACAATTGGCACTGTCACCATGACCACTATCACCAAGGGCACCGTTACCGTGAACACCATTACCATAGGCACTATCACCATGAACACTATCACCGTGTGCACTGTCACCCTGAGCACTGTCACCATGAGCACTATCACCATGGGAAGTGTCACCATGGGCACTGTCAACATGAGCACTGTCACCATGGGAACTCTCACCATGAGCACTTTCACAATGGGAAATGTAACCATGGGCACTGTCACCATCGGCACTGTCACCATGCGAACTGTCACCATGAGCACTATCACCATGAGCACAATCACCATGGGCAGTGTCACCGTAAGCAATATCACCAGGGGCAGTGTCACCATGAGCACTATCACCATGAGCACGATCACCATGGGAACTGTCACCGTGTGCACTGTCAACATGAGCACTTACACCATGGGAACTCTCACCATGGGCACTGTCACCATGGGCAGTGTCACCATGGACATTGTCACCATGAGCACTATCATCATGGGCAGTGCCATCATGAGGAATTTCACCATGGGAACTCCAACCATGTACACCGCCAGCATGAGCACAGTCACCATGGGCAGTATCACCATGAGCACTGTCACCTTGGGCACTTTCAACATGGCCATTGTCACCATGGGCACTGTCACCATGGACACTGTCATCATGAGCTCTGTTACCACGGACACTGCCACCATGAGCACTGTAACCATTGGCACTGCCACTGTGGTCACTGTCACAATGGGTACTGTCACCATGGGCACTGTCACCATGGACACTGCCACAGTGAGCACTGTTACAGTGAGCACTGTCACCATGGGCACTGTCCCCAAGGAACTCTCACCATGAGCACTGTCACCATGGAAAATGTCACCATGGGCAGTGTCACCACAGGCACTGTTACCATGGGCAGTGTCACCATGAGCACTATCACCATGGTCTGTGTCACCGTAAGCAATATCACCAAGGGCACTGTCACCATGAGCACTATTACCATGGACACTATCACCATGAGCACTATCATTGTGAGCACTGTCACCGTGAGCACTATCACCATTGACACTGTCACCATGGGCACATTCACCATGGACACTGTCACCATGAGCAATATCATCCTGGGCAGTGCCACCATGAGGAATTTCACCATGGGAACTCCAACCATGTACACCGCCAGCATGAGCACAGTCACCATGGGCAGTGTCACGATGAGCACTGTCACCATGCACACTTTCAACATGGGCATTGTCACCATGGACACTGTCACCATGGACACTGTCATCATGAGCCCTATTATCATGGGAACTGTCACCATGAGCACTGTCATCTTGGGAACCACCACCATGGACACTGCCACCATGAGCACTGTAACCATTGGCACTGCCACCGTGGGCAGTGTCAACATGGGTACTGTCGCCATGGGCACTGTCACCATGGACATTGCCACAGTGAGCACTGTCACCGTGAGCACTGTCACCATGGGAACTCTCACGATGAGCACTGTCACCATTAGCAGTATCACCATGGGAACTGTCACCATGGGAATGGTCACCATGGGCACTGTCAACATGACCGCTGTCACCATGGAAACTCTCGCCATGAGCACTGTCACCATTGGAAAAGTCACCATGGGCACTGTCACCATGGGAACTGTCACCATGGGCACTTTCAACATGTGCACTGTCACCACGCGAAATGTCACCATTAGCACTATGACCTTTATCACTATCACCATAAGCAGTATCACCAAAGGCACTGTCACCATGAGCACTATCACCGTGAGCACTATCACCATGAGCACTGTCACCATAAACACTGTCACCGGGGCACTGTCAATATTAGCACTGTCACTGTGGGCAGTATCACCGTGAGCACTCTCACAATGGGCACTGTCACCATGGGCACTGTCACCATGAGCACTATCACCATGAGCACTATCACCAAGTGCACTGTCACCGTGAGAACTATTACCATAGGCACTATCACCATGAGCACAATCACCATGAGCAATATCACCCTGTGCACTGTCACCATAAGCAGGGTCACCATGAGAACTATCACCATGGTCACTGTCACCATGAGGACGGTCACAGTGGGCACTGTCAACATGAGCACTGTCACCATGGAAACTCTCACCATGAGCACTGTCACCATGGGAAAAGTCACCATGGGCACTGTCAACATGGGAACTGTCACCATGGGCACTTTCAGCTTGGGCACTGTCACCATGCGAACTGTCACCATGAGCACTATGACCTTTAGCACTATCACCATGAGCACTGTCACCATAAACACTGTCACCGGGGGCACTGTCAATATTAGCACTGTCACTGTGGGCACTATCATGGTGAGCACTATTACAATGGGCACTGTCACCAAGGGCACTGTAACCATGAGCACTATCACCCTGTGCACTGTCATCATGTGCAGTGTCACCATGAGAACTATCACCATGGTGACTGTCACCATAGGAATGGTCACCATCGGCACTGTCAACATGAGCACTGTCACCGTGGGAACTCTCACCATGAGGACTGTCACCAGGGGAAATGTTACAATGGGCAATGTCACCATGGTAACTGTCACCCTGAGCACTGTCACCGTGGGCACTGTCACCATGGGCACTCTCACCATGGGCACAGTTACCATGCACACTGTCACCATGGGACTGTCACCATGGACATTGCCACAGTCAGCACTGTCACCGTGAGCACTGTCACCATGGGAAATGTCACCATGAGCACTGTCACCATGGGAACTGTCACCATGAGCACTGTCACCATGAGTACTATCACCATGGGAACTGTCACCATGGGAATGGTCACCATGGGCACTGTCAACATGAACACTGTCACCATGGAAACTCTCACCATGAGCACTGTCACAATGGGCACTGTCACCATGGGAACTGTCACCATGGGCACTTTCAACATGGGCACTGTCACCATGGGAACTGTCACCATGAGCACTATGACCTTTAGCACTATTACCATGAGCACTATCACCAAGGGCACTGTCACCATGAGCACTATCACCATGAGCACTGTCACCATAAACACTGTCACCGGGGGCACTGTCAATATTAGCACTGTCACTGTGGGCATTATCACCGTGAGCACTATCACAATGGGCACTGTCACCATGGGCCCTGTCACCATTAGCACTATCACCATGAGCACTATCACCATGTACACTGTCACCATGAGCAGGGTCACCATGAGAACTATCACCATGGTCACTGTCACCATGGGAACGGTCACCATGGGCACTGTTAACATGAGCACTGTCACCATGGAAACTCTCACCCTGAGCATTGTCACCATGGGAAATGTCACCATGGGCAATGTGACCATGGGCACTGTCACCATGGGAATTGTCACCATGAGCACTGTCACCATGGGCACTGTGACCATGGACACTGTCACCATGGGCACTGTCATCATGGGCACTCTCACCATGGGCACTGGCACAATGGACGCTGTCACCATGGGCACTGTCAACCTGAGCACTGTCACCATGGGATCTCTCACCATGAGCACTGTTATCATGTGAAATGTCAACATGGGCATTATCATTATGGGCACTGTCACCATGGGCAGTGTCAAGATGAGCAGTGTCACCATGGACACTGTCTCCATGGGAACTGTCACCATAAGCACTATCACCGTGAGCACTATCACCAAGGGCACTGTCATCGTGAGCACTATCACCGTGAGCACTGTCACTGTGGGCACAGTCACCGTGTGCACTGTCACCATGAGCACTCTCACCTTGGGAAATGCCCTCATGGGAACAGTCACCATGGGCACTCTCAAGATGAGCACTATCACCATGGAAAATCTCACCATGAGCACTGTCACCATGGGAATTGTCACCATGAGCACTCTCACCATAGGCACTGTTACCATGAGCACTGTCACCATGGGCACTGTCACCATGGTAAATGTCACCATGAGCTCTTTCACCTTGACCACTGTCAGCATGGGCTGTGTCACCATAAGCAATATCACCATGGGCAGTGTCACCATTAGCATTATTACCATGGACACTGTCACCATGAGCTATATCATCGTGAGCACTGTCACCGTGGGCACTGTCAATGTGTGCACTGTCACCATAGGAAATCTCACCATGGGAAATGTCACGATGGGAACTAATACCATGGGAAGTGTCACCATGGGAACGGTCACCATGGCCGCTCTCACCATTGGCACTCTCACCATGGGCACTGTCACCATGGGCACTGTCAACATGAGCACTGTCACCATAGGAACTCTCACCATGAGCACTGTCACCATGAGAAATGTCACCATGGGCACTGTCACCATGGGCACTGTCACCATGGACACTGTCACCATGAGCACTATTATCATGGGCAGTGCCACCATAAGAAATTTCACCATGGGAACTCCACCCATGTACACCGCCAGCATGAGCACAGTCACCATGGGCCGTGTCACCCTGAGCACTGTCACCATGGGCACTGTAACCATGGGAACTGTCACCATGAGCACTGTTACCGTGAGTACTATCTCCATGGGCAGTGTCATCGTGAGCAATATCACCATGAGCAAAGTCACCGTGAGCACTCTTATACTGGGGACTACCACCAAGGGCACTGTCTCCGTGATCACTGTCACCGTGAGCACTGGCACCATGGGCACTGTCACCATGGACACTGTCACAATGGGCACTGTCAACATGAGCACTGTCACCAAGGGAACTCTCACCATGAGCACTGTAACCATGGGAAATGTCACCATGGGCACTTTCACCATGGAAACTGTCACCATGAGCACTATCATCATGGGCAGTGCCACCATACGGAATTTCACCATGGGAACTCCAACCATGTACACCGCTAGCATGAGCACAGTCATCATGGGCAGTGTCACCATGAACACTGTCACCATGAGCACTGTAACCATTGGCACTGCCACCTAGGGCACTGTCAGCATGGGTACTGTCACCATGGGCACTGTCACCATGGACATTGCCACAGTGACCACTGTCACCGTGAGCACTGTCACCATGGAAACTGTCACCATGAGCACTGTCACCAGTGACAGTGTCACCATGGGCACTGTCAACATGAGCAGTGTCACCATGGAATTATCACCATGAGCACAGTCACCATGGGAAATGTCACCATGGGCAGTGTCACCATGGGCACTCTCACCATGGGGAGTGTCACCATGAGCACTGTCACCATGGGCAGTGTCACCTTGAGCACTATCACCAAGGGCACTGTCACCGTGAGCACTATCACAGTGAGCACTGTCACCATGGGTACTGTCACCGTGTGCACTGTCACAATGAGCACTGTCACCATGAGCACTATCACCATGGGAACGGTCACCATGGGCACTGTCACCATGAGAACTGTCCACATGAGCACTGTCACGATGGACACTGTCAGCATGGGCACTGTCACCATTGACACTGTCACAATGGGCACTGTCAACATGAGCATTGTCACCGTGGGAACTCTCACTAAGAGCACTGTCAACATGGGAAATTTCATCATGGGCACTCTCACCATGGGCACTCTCACCATGGGCACTCTCACCATGGACACTGTCACCATGAGCAGTATCATCATGGGCAGTGCCACCATGAGGAATTTCACCATGGTAACTCCAGCCATGTACACCGCCAGCATGAGTACAGTCACCATGGGCAGTGTCTCCATGAGCACTGTCACCTTGGGCACTTTCAACATGGGCACTCTCACCATGGGGACTGTCACCATGGACACTGTCATCATGATCTCTGTAACCATGGTAACTGTCACCATGAGCACTGCCATCTTGGGAACTGCCCCCATGGACACTGCTACCATGAGCACTGTAAACATTGGCACTACCACTATGGGCACACTCACCATGGGTACTGTCACCATAGGTACTGTCACCATGAACACAGCCACAGTGAGCACTGTCACAGTGAGCACTGTCACCATGGGAACTGTCACCATGAGCACTGTCATCTTGGGAACCACCACCATGGACACTGCCACCATGAGCACTGTAACCATTGGCACTGCCACCGTGGGCACTGTCAACATGGGTACTGTCGCCATGGGCACTGTCACCATGGACATTGCCACAGTGAGCACTGTCACCGTGAGCACTGTCACCATGGGAACTCTCACGATGAGCACTGTCACCATTAGCACTATCACCATGGGAACTGTCACCATGGGAATGGTCACCATGGGCACTGTCAACATGACCGCTGTCACCATGGAAACTCTCGCCATGAGCACTGTCACCATTGGAAAAGTCACCATGGGCACTGTCACCATGGGAACTGTCACCATGGGCACTTTCAACATGTGCACTGTCACCACGCGAAATGTGACCATTAGCACTATGACCTTTATCACTATCACCATAAGCAGTATCACCAAAGGCACTGTCACCATGAGCACTATCACCGTGAGCACTATCACCATGAGCACTGTCACCATAAACACTGTCACCGGGGCACTGTCAATATTAGCACTGTCACTGTGGGCAGTATCACCGTGAGCACTCTCACAATGGGCACTGTCACCATGGGCACTGTCACCATGAGCACTATCACCATGAGCACTATCACCAAGTGCACTGTCACCGTGAGAACTATTACCATAGGCACTATCACCATGAGCACAATCACCATGAGCAATATCACCCTGTGCACTGTCACCATAAGCAGGGTCACCATGAGAACTATCACCATGGTCACTGTCACCATGAGGACGGTCACAGTGGGCACTGTCAACATGAGCACTGTCACCATGGAAACTCTCACCATGAGCACTGTCACCATGGGAAAAGTCACCATGGGCACTGTCAACATGGGAACTGTCACCATGGGCACTTTCAGCTTGGGCACTGTCACCATGCGAACTGTCACCATGAGCACTATGACCTTTAGCACTATCACCATGAGCACTGTCACCATAAACACTGTCACCGGGGGCACTGTCAATATTAGCACTGTCACTGTGGGCACTATCACGGTGAGCACTATTACAATGGGCACTGTCACCAAGGGCACTGTAACCATGAGCACTATCACCCTGTGCACTGTCATCATGTGCAGTGTCACCATGAGAACTATCACCATGGTGACTGTCACCATAGGAATGGTCACCATCGGCACTGTCAACATGAGCACTGTCACCGTGGGAACTCTCACCATGAGGACTGTCACCAGGGGAAATGTTACAATGGGCAATGTCACCATGGTAACTGTCACCCTGAGCACTGTCACCGTGGGCACTGTCACCATGGGCACTCTCACCATGGGCACAGTTACCATGCACACTGTCACCATGGGACTGTCACCATGGACATTGCCACAGTCAGCACTGTCACCGTGAGCACTGTCACCATGGGAAATGTCACCATGAGCACTGTCACCATGGGAACTGTCACCATGAGCACTGTCACCATGGAAACTCTCACCATGAGCACTGTCACAATGGGCACTGTCACCATGGGAACTGTCACCATGGGCACTTTCAACATGGGCACTGTCACCATGGGAACTGTCACCATGAGCACTATGACCTTTAGCACTATTACCATGAGCACTATCACCAAGGGCACTGTCACCATGAGCACTATCACCATGAGCACTGTCACCATAAACACTGTCACCGGGGGCACTGTCAATATTAGCACTGTCACTGTGGGCATTATCACCGTGAGCACTATCACAATGGGCACTGTCACCATGGGCCCTGTCACCATTAGCACTATCACCATGAGCACTATCACCATGTACACTGTCACCATGAGCAGGGTCACCATGAGAACTATCACCATGGTCACTGTCACCATGGGAACGGTCACCATGGGCACTGTTAACATGAGCACTGTCACCATGGAAACTCTCACCCTGAGCATTGTCACCATGGGAAATGTCACCATGGGCAATGTGACCATGGGCACTGTCACCATGGGAATTGTCACCATGAGCACTGTCACCATGGGCACTGTGACCATGGACACTGTCACCATGGGCACTGTCATCATGGGCACTCTCACCATGGGCACTGGCACAATGGACGCTGTCACCATGGGCACTGTCAACCTGAGCACTGTCACCATGGGATCTCTCACCATGAGCACTGTTATCATGTGAAATGTCAACATGGGCATTATCATTATGGGCACTGTCACCATGGGCAGTGTCAAGATGAGCAGTGTCACCATGGACACTGTCTCCATGGGAACTGTCACCATAAGCACTATCACCGTGAGCACTATCACCAAGGGCACTGTCATCGTGAGCACTATCACCGTGAGCACTGTCACTGTGGGCACAGTCACCGTGTGCACTGTCACCATGAGCACTCTCACCTTGGGAAATGCCCTCATGGGAACAGTCACCATGGGCACTCTCAAGATGAGCACTATCACCATGGAAAATCTCACCATGAGCACTGTCACCATGGGAATTGTCACCATGAGCACTCTCACCATAGGCACTGTTACCATGAGCACTGTCACCATGGGCACTGTCACCATGGTAAATGTCACCATGAGCTCTTTCACCTTGACCACTGTCAGCATGGGCTGTGTCACCATAAGCAATATCACCATGGGCAGTGTCACCATTAGCATTATTACCATGGACACTGTCACCATGAGCTATATCATCGTGAGCACTGTCACCGTGGGCACTGTCAATGTGTGCACTGTCACCATAGGAAATCTCACCAAGGGAAATGTCACGATGGGAACTAATACCATGGGAAGTGTCACCATGGGAACGGTCACCATGGCCGCTCTCACCATTGGCACTCTCACCATGGGCACTGTCACCATGGGCACTGTCAACATGAGCACTGTCACCATAGGAACTCTCACCATGAGCACTGTCACCATGAGAAATGTCACCATGGGCACTGTCACCATGGGCACTGTCACCATGGACACTGTCACCATGAGCACTATTATCATGGGCAGTGCCACCATAAGAAATTTCACCATGGGAACTCCACCCATGTACACCGCCAGCATGAGCACAGTCACCATGGGCCGTGTCACCCTGAGCACTGTCACCATGGGCACTGTAACCATGGGAACTGTCACCATGAGCACTGTTACCGTGAGTACTATCTCCATGGGCAGTGTCATCGTGAGCAATATCACCATGAGCAATGTCACCGTGAGCACTCTTATACTGGGGACTACCACCAAGGGCACTGTCTCCGTGATCACTGTCACCGTGAGCACTGGCACCATGGGCACTGTCACCATGGACACTGTCACAATGGGCACTGTCAACATGAGCACTGTCACCAAGGGAACTCTCACCATGAGCACTGTAACCATGGGAAATGTCACCATGGGCACTTTCACCATGGAAACTGTCACCATGAGCACTATCATCATGGGCAGTGCCACCATACGGAATTTCACCATGGGAACTCCAACCATGTACACCGCTAGCATGAGCACAGTCATCATGGGCAGTGTCACCATGAACACTGTCACCATGAGCACTGTAACCATTGGCACTGCCACCTAGGGCACTGTCAGCATGGGTACTGTCACCATGGGCACTGTCACCATGGACATTGCCACAGTGACCACTGTCACCGTGAGCACTGTCACCATGGAAACTGTCACCATGAGCACTGTCACCAGTGACAGTGTCACCATGGGCACTGTCAACATGAGCAGTGTCACCATGGAATTATCACCATGAGCACAGTCACCATGGGAAATGTCACCATGGGCAGTGTCACCATGGGCACTCTCACCATGGGGAGTGTCACCATGAGCACTGTCACCATGGGCAGTGTCACCTTGAGCACTATCACCAAGGGCACTGTCACCGTGAGCACTATCACAGTGAGCACTGTCACCATGGGTACTGTCACCGTGTGCACTGTCACAATGAGCACTGTCACCATGAGCACTATCACCATGGGAACGGTCACCATGGGCACTGTCACCATGAGAACTGTCCACATGAGCACTGTCACGATGGACACTGTCAGCATGGGCACTGTCACCATTGACACTGTCACAATGGGCACTGTCAACATGAGCATTGTCACCGTGGGAACTCTCACTAAGAGCACTGTCAACATGGGAAATTTCATCATGGGCACTCTCACCATGGGCACTCTCACCATGGGCACTCTCACCATGGACACTGTCACCATGAGCAGTATCATCATGGGCAGTGCCACCATGAGGAATTTCACCATGGTAACTCCAGCCATGTACACCGCCAGCATGAGTACAGTCACCATGGGCAGTGTCTCCATGAGCACTGTCACCTTGGGCACTTTCAACATGGGCACTCTCACCATGGGGACTGTCACCATGGACACTGTCATCATGATCTCTGTAACCATGGTAACTGTCACCATGAGCACTGCCATCTTGGGAACTGCCCCCATGGACACTGCTACCATGAGCACTGTAAACATTGGCACTACCACTATGGGCACACTCACCATGGGTACTGTCACCATAGGTACTGTCACCATGAACACAGCCACAGTGAGCACTGTCACAGTGAGCACTGTCACCATGGGAACTGTCACCATGAGCACTGTCATCTTGGGAACCACCACCATGGACACTGCCACCATGAGCACTGTAACCATTGGCACTGCCACCGTGGGCACTGTCAACATGGGTACTGTCGCCATGGGCACTGTCACCATGGACATTGCCACAGTGAGCACTGTCACCGTGAGCACTGTCACCATGGGAACTCTCACGATGAGCACTGTCACCATTAGCACTATCACCATGGGAACTGTCACCATGGGAATGGTCACCATGGGCACTGTCAACATGACCGCTGTCACCATGGAAACTCTCGCCATGAGCACTGTCACCATTGGAAAAGTCACCATGGGCACTGTCACCATGGGAACTGTCACCATGGGCACTTTCAACATGTGCACTGTCACCACGCGAAATGTCACCATTAGCACTATGACCTTTATCACTATCACCATAAGCAGTATCACCAAAGGCACTGTCACCATGAGCACTATCACCGTGAGCACTATCACCATGAGCACTGTCACCATAAACACTGTCACCGGGGCACTGTCAATATTAGCACTGTCACTGTGGGCAGTATCACCGTGAGCACTCTCACAATGGGCACTGTCACCATGGGCACTGTCACCATGAGCACTATCACCATGAGCACTATCACCAAGTGCACTGTCACCGTGAGAACTATTACCATAGGCACTATCACCATGAGCACAATCACCATGAGCAATATCACCCTGTGCACTGTCACCATAAGCAGGGTCACCATGAGAACTATCACCATGGTCACTGTCACCATGAGGACGGTCACAGTGGGCACTGTCAACATGAGCACTGTCACCATGGAAACTCTCACCATGAGCACTGTCACCATGGGAAAAGTCACCATGGGCACTGTCAACATGGGAACTGTCACCATGGGCACTTTCAGCTTGGGCACTGTCACCATGCGAACTGTCACCATGAGCACTATGACCTTTAGCACTATCACCATGAGCACTGTCACCATAAACACTGTCACCGGGGGCACTGTCAATATTAGCACTGTCACTGTGGGCACTATCACGGTGAGCACTATTACAATGGGCACTGTCACCAAGGGCACTGTAACCATGAGCACTATCACCCTGTGCACTGTCATCATGTGCAGTGTCACCATGAGAACTATCACCATGGTGACTGTCACCATAGGAATGGTCACCATCGGCACTGTCAACATGAGCACTGTCACCGTGGGAACTCTCACCATGAGGACTGTCACCAGGGGAAATGTTACAATGGGCACTGTCACCATGGTAACTGTCACCCTGAGCACTGTCACCGTGGGCACTGTCACCATGGGCACTCTCACCATGGGCACAGTTACCATGCACACTGTCACCATGGGACTGTCACCATGGACATTGCCACAGTCAGCACTGTCACCGTGAGCACTGTCACCATGGGAAATGTCACCATGAGCACTGTCACCATGGGAACTGTCACCATGAGCACTGTCACCATGGAAACTCTCACCATGAGCACTGTCACAATGGGCACTGTCACCATGGGAACTGTCACCATGGGCACTTTCAACATGGGCACTGTCACCATGGGAACTGTCACCATGAGCACTATGACCTTTAGCACTATTACCATGAGCACTATCACCAAGGGCACTGTCACCATGAGCACTATCACCATGAGCACTGTCACCATAAACACTGTCACCGGGGGCACTGTCAATATTAGCACTGTCACTGTGGGCATTATCACCGTGAGCACTATCACAATGGGCACTGTCACCATGGGCCCTGTCACCATTAGCACTATCACCATGAGCACTATCACCATGTACACTGTCACCATGAGCAGGGTCACCATGAGAACTATCACCATGGTCACTGTCACCATGGGAACGGTCACCATGGGCACTGTTAACATGAGCACTGTCACCATGGAAACTCTCACCCTGAGCATTGTCACCATGGGAAATGTCACCATGGGCAATGTGACCATGGGCACTGTCACCATGGGAATTGTCACCATGAGCACTGTCACCATGGGCACTGTGACCATGGACACTGTCACCATGGGCACTGTCATCATGGGCACTCTCACCATGGGCACTGGCACAATGGACGCTGTCACCATGGGCACTGTCAACCTGAGCACTGTCACCATGGGATCTCTCACCATGAGCACTGTTATCATGTGAAATGTCAACATGGGCATTATCATTATGGACACTGTCACCATGGGCAGTGTCAAGATGAGCAGTGTCACCATGGACACTGTCTCCATGGGAACTGTCACCATAAGCACTATCACCGTGAGCACTATCACCAAGGGCACTGTCATCGTGAGCACTATCACCGTGAGCACTGTCACTGTGGGCACAGTCACCGTGTGCACTGTCACCATGAGCACTCTCACCTTGGGAAATGCCCTCATGGGAACAGTCACCATGGGCACTCTCAAGATGAGCACTATCACCATGGAAAATCTCACCATGAGCACTGTCACCATGGGAATTGTCACCATGAGCACTCTCACCATAGGCACTGTTACCATGAGCACTGTCACCATGGGCACTGTCACCATGGTAAATGTCACCATGAGCTCTTTCACCTTGACCACTGTCAGCATGGGCTGTGTCACCATAAGCAATATCACCATGGGCAGTGTCACCATTAGCATTATTACCATGGACACTGTCACCATGAGCTCTATCATCGTGAGCACTGTCACCGTGGGCACTGTCAATGTGTGCACTGTCACCATAGGAAATCTCACCATGGGAAATGTCACGATGGGAACTAATACTATGGGAAGTGTCACCATGGGAACGGTCACCATGGCCGCTCTCACCATTGGCACTCTCACCATGGGCACTGTCACCATGGGCACTGTCAACATGAGCACTGTCACCATAGGAACTCTCACCATGAGCACTGTCACCATGAGAAATGTCACCATGGGCACTGTCACCATGGGCACTGTCACCATGGACACTGTCACCATGAGCACTATTATCATGGGCAGTGCCACCATAAGAAATTTCACCATGGGAACTCCACCCATGTACACCGCCAGCATGAGCACAGTCACCATGGGCCGTGTCACCCTGAGCACTGTCACCATGGGCACTGTAACCATGGGAACTGTCACCATGAGCACTGTTACCGTGAGTACTATCTCCATGGGCAGTGTCATCGTGAGCAATATCACCATGAGCAATGTCACCGTGAGCACTCTTATACTGGGGACTACCACCAAGGGCACTGTCTCCGTGATCACTGTCACCGTGAGCACTGGCACCATGGGCACTGTCACCATGGACACTGTCACAATGGGCACTGTCAACATGAGCACTGTCACCAAGGGAACTCTCACCATGAGCACTGTAACCATGGGAAATGTCACCATGGGCACTTTCACCATGGAAACTGTCACCATGAGCACTATCATCATGGGCAGTGCCACCATACGGAATTTCACCATGGGAACTCCAACCATGTACACCGCTAGCATGAGCACAGTCATCATGGGCAGTGTCACCATGAACACTGTCACCATGAGCACTGTAACCATTGGCACTGCCACCTAGGGCACTGTCAGCATGGGTACTGTCACCATGGGCACTGTCACCATGGACATTGCCACAGTGACCACTGTCACCGTGAGCACTGTCACCATGGAAACTGTCACCATGAGCACTGTCACCAGTGTCAGTGTCACCATGGGCACTGTCAACATGAGCAGTGTCACCATGGAATTATCACCATGAGCACAGTCACCATGGGAAATGTCACCATGGGCAGTGTCACCATGGGCACTCTCACCATGGGGAGTGTCACCATGAGCACTGTCACCATGGGCAGTGTCACCTTGAGCACTATCACCAAGGGCACTGTCACCGTGAGCACTATCACAGTGAGCACTGTCACCATGGGTACTGTCACCGTGTGCACTGTCACCATGAGCACTGTCACCATGAGCACTATCACCATGGGAACGGTCACCATGGGCACTGTCACCATGGGAACTGTCCACATGAGCACTGTCACGATGGACACTGTCAGCATGGGCACTGTCACCATTGACACTGTCACAATGGGCACTGTCAACATGAGCATTGTCACCATGGGAACTCTCACTAAGAGCACTGTCAACATGGGAAATTTCATCATGGGCACTCTCACCATGGGCACTCTCACCATGGGCACTCTCACCATGGACACTGTCACCATGAGCACTATCATCATGGGCAGTGCCACCATGAGGAATTTCACCATGGGAACTCCAGCCATGTACACCGCCAGCATGAGTACAGTCACCATGGGCAGTGTCTCCATGAGCACTGTCACCTTGGGCACTTTCAACATGGGCACTCTCACCATGGGGACTGTCACCATGGACACTGTCATCATGATCTCTGTAACCATGGTAACTGTCACCATGAGCACTGCCATCTTGGGAACTGCCCCCATGGACACTGCTACCATGAGCACTGTAAACATTGGCACTACCACTATGGGCACACTCACCATGGGTACTGTCACCATAGGTACTGTCACCATGAACACAGCCACAGTGAGCACTGTCACAGTGAGCACTGTCACCATGGGAACTGTCACCATGAGCACTGTCATCTTGGGAACCACCACCATGGACACTGCCACCATGAGCACTGTAACCATTGGCACTGCCACCGTGGGCACTGTCAACATGGGTACTGTCGCCATGGGCACTGTCACCATGGACATTGCCACAGTGAGCACTGTCACCGTGAGCACTGTCACCATGGGAACTCTCACGATGAGCACTGTCACCATTAGCACTATCACCATGGGAACTGTCACCATGGGAATGGTCACCATGGGCACTGTCAACATGACCGCTGTCACCATGGAAACTCTCGCCATGAGCACTGTCACCATTGGAAAAGTCACCATGGGCACTGTCACCATGGGAACTGTCACCATGGGCACTTTCAACATGTGCACTGTCACCACGCGAAATGTCACCATTAGCACTATGACCTTTATCACTATCACCATAAGCAGTATCACCAAAGGCACTGTCACCATGAGCACTATCACCGTGAGCACTATCACCATGAGCACTGTCACCATAAACACTGTCACCGGGGCACTGTCAATATTAGCACTGTCACTGTGGGCAGTATCACCGTGAGCACTCTCACAATGGGCACTGTCACCATGGGCACTGTCACCATGAGCACTATCACCATGAGCACTATCACCAAGTGCACTGTCACCGTGAGAACTATTACCATAGGCACTATCACCATGAGCACAATCACCATGAGCAATATCACCCTGTGCACTGTCACCATAAGCAGGGTCACCATGAGAACTATCACCATGGTCACTGTCACCATGAGGACGGTCACAGTGGGCACTGTCAACATGAGCACTGTCACCATGGAAACTCTCACCATGAGCACTGTCACCATGGGAAAAGTCACCATGGGCACTGTCAACATGGGAACTGTCACCATGGGCACTTTCAGCTTGGGCACTGTCACCATGCGAACTGTCACCATGAGCACTATGACCTTTAGCACTATCACCATGAGCACTGTCACCATAAACACTGTCACCGGGGGCACTGTCAATATTAGCACTGTCACTGTGGGCACTATCACGGTGAGCACTATTACAATGGGCACTGTCACCAAGGGCACTGTAACCATGAGCACTATCACCCTGTGCACTGTCATCATGTGCAGTGTCACCATGAGAACTATCACCATGGTGACTGTCACCATAGGAATGGTCACCATCGGCACTGTCAACATGAGCACTGTCACCGTGGGAACTCTCACCATGAGGACTGTCACCAGCGGAAATGTTACAATGGGCAATGTCACCATGGTAACTGTCACCCTGAGCACTGTCACCGTGGGCACTGTCACCATGGGCACTCTCACCATGGGCACAGTTACCATGCACACTGTCACCATGGGACTGTCACCATGGACATTGCCACAGTCAGCACTGTCACCGTGAGCACTGTCACCATGGGAAATGTCACCATGAGCACTGTCACCATGGGAACTGTCACCATGAGCACTGTCACCATGAGTACTATCACCATGGGAACTGTCACCATGGGAATGGTCACCATGGGCACTGTCAACATGAACACTGTCACCATGGAAACTCTCACCATGAGCACTGTCACAATGGGCACTGTCACCATGGGAACTGTCACCATGGGCACTTTCAACATGGGCACTGTCACCATGGGAACTGTCACCATGAGCACTATGACCTTTAGCACTATTACCATGAGCACTATCACCAAGGGCACTGTCACCATGAGCACTATCACCATGAGCACTGTCACCATAAACACTGTCACCGGGGGCACTGTCAATATTAGCACTGTCACTGTGGGCATTATCACCGTGAGCACTATCACAATGGGCACTGTCACCATGGGCCCTGTCACCATTAGCACTATCACCATGAGCACTATCACCATGTACACTGTCACCATGAGCAGGGTCACCATGAGAACTATCACCATGGTCACTGTCACCATGGGAACGGTCACCATGGGCACTGTTAACATGAGCACTGTCACCATGGAAACTCTCACCCTGAGCATTGTCACCATGGGAAATGTCACCATGGGCAATGTGACCATGGGCACTGTCACCATGGGAATTGTCACCATGAGCACTGTCACCATGGGCACTGTGACCATGGACACTGTCACCATGGGCACTGTCATCATGGGCACTCTCACCATGGGCACTGGCACAATGGACGCTGTCACCATGGGCACTGTCAACCTGAGCACTGTCACCATGGGATCTCTCACCATGAGCACTGTTATCATGTGAAATGTCAACATGGGCATTATCATTATGGGCACTGTCACCATGGGCAGTGTCAAGATGAGCAGTGTCACCATGGACACTGTCTCCATGGGAACTGTCACCATAAGCACTATCACCGTGAGCACTATCACCAAGGGCACTGTCATCGTGAGCACTATCACCGTGAGCACTGTCACTGTGGGCACAGTCACCGTGTGCACTGTCACCATGAGCACTCTCACCTTGGGAAATGCCCTCATGGGAACAGTCACCATGGGCACTCTCAAGATGAGCACTATCACCATGGAAAATCTCACCATGAGCACTGTCACCATGGGAATTGTCACCATGAGCACTCTCACCATAGGCACTGTTACCATGAGCACTGTCACCATGGGCACTGTCACCATGGTAAATGTCACCATGAGCTCTTTCACCTTGACCACTGTCAGCATGGGCTGTGTCACCATAAGCAATATCACCATGGGCAGTGTCACCATTAGCATTATTACCATGGACACTGTCACCATGAGCTCTATCATCGTGAGCACTGTCACCGTGGGCACTGTCAATGTGTGCATTGTCACCATAGGAAATCTCACCATGGGAAATGTCACGATGGGAACTAATACCATGGGAAGTGTCACCATGGGAACGGTCACCATGGCCGCTCTCACCATTGGCACTCTCACCATGGGCACTGTCACCATGGGCACTGTCAACATGAGCACTGTCACCATAGGAACTCTCACCATGAGCACTGTCACCATGAGAAATGTCACCATGGGCACTGTCACCATGGGCACTGTCACCATGGACACTGTCACCATGAGCACTATTATCATGGGCAGTGCCACCATAAGAAATTTCACCATGGGAACTCCACCCATGTGCACCGCCAGCATGAGCACAGTCACCATGGGCCGTGTCACCCTGAGCACTGTCACCATGGGCACTGTAACCATGGGAACTGTCACCATGAGCACTGTTACCGTGAGTACTATCTCCATGGGCAGTGTCATCGTGAGCAATATCACCATGAGCAATGTCACCGTGAGCACTCTTATACTGGGGACTACCACCAAGGGCACTGTCTCCGTGATCACTGTCACCGTGAGCACTGGCACCATGGGCACTGTCACCATGGACACTGTCACAATGGGCACTGTCAACATGAGCACTGTCACCAAGGGAACTCTCACCATGAGCACTGTAACCATGGGAAATGTCACCATGGGCACTTTCACCATGGAAACGGTCACCATGAGCACTATCATCATGGGCAGTGCCACCATACGGAATTTCACCATGGGAACTCCAACCATGTACACCGCTAGCATGAGCACAGTCATCATGGGCAGTGTCACCATGAACACTGTCACCATGAGCACTGTAACCATTGGCACTGCCACCTAGGGCACTGTCAGCATGGGTACTGTCACCATGGGCACTGTCACCATGGACATTGCCACAGTGACCACTGTCACCGTGAGCACTGTCACCATGGAAACTGTCACCATGAGCACTGTCACCAGTGACAGTGTCACCATGGGCACTGTCAACATGAGCAGTGTCACCATGGAATTATCACCATGAGCACAGTCACCATGGGAAATGTCACCATGGGCAGTGTCACCATGGGCACTCTCACCATGGGGAGTGTCACCATGAGCACTGTCACCATGGGCAGTGTCACCTTGAGCACTATCACCAAGGGCACTGTCACCGTGAGCACTATCACAGTGAGCACTGTCACCATGGGTACTGTCACCGTGTGCACTGTCACCATGAGCACTGTCACCATGAGCACTATCACCATGGGAACGGTCACCATGGGCACTGTCACCATGGGAACTGTCCACATGAGCACTGTCACGATGGACACTGTCAGCATGGGCACTGTCACCATTGACACTGTCACAATGGGCACTGTCAACATGAGCATTGTCACCATGGGAACTCTCACTAAGAGCACTGTCAACATGGGAAATTTCATCATGGGCACTCTCACCATGGGCACTCTCACCATGGGCACTCTCACCATGGACACTGTCACCATGAGCACTATCATCATGGGCAGTGCCACCATGAGGAATTTCACCATGGGAACTCCAGCCATGTACACCGCCAGCATGAGTACAGTCACCATGGGCAGTGTCTCCATGAGCACTGTCACCTTGGGCACTTTCAACATGGGCACTCTCACCATGGGGACTGTCACCATGGACACTGTCATCATGATCTCTGTAACCATGGTAACTGTCACCATGAGCACTGCCATCTTGGGAACTGCCCCCATGGACACTGCTACCATGAGCACTGTAAACATTGGCACTACCACTATGGGCACACTCACCATGGGTACTGTCACCATAGGTACTGTCACCATGAACACAGCCACAGTGAGCACTGTCACAGTGAGCACTGTCACCATGGGAACTGTCACCATGAGCACTGTCATCTTGGGAACCACCACCATGGACACTGCCACCATGAGCACTGTAACCATTGGCAGTGCCACCGTGTGCACAGTCACCATGGGTACTGTCACCATGGGCACTGTCACCATTGATACTGCCACAGTGAGCACTGTCACCGTGGGCACTGTCACCATGAGCACTGTCACCATGGGCACTGTCACCATGGACACTTTCACCATGGGCAGTGACTGTCACCATGGGCACTCTCACCATGGGCACTGTCAACATGGGCACTGTCACCATGGACCCAGTCACCATGGGCATTGTCACCATGGGCAGTGTCACCATCGGAACTCTCACCATGAGCACTGTAACCATGGGAAATGTCACCCCGGGCACTGTCACCATGGGCACTGTCACCATGGACACTGTCACCATGAGCACTATCATCATGGGCAGTGCCACCATAAGGAATTTCACCATGGGAACTCCACCCATGTACACCGCCAGCATGAGCACAGTCACCATGGGCAGTGTCACCATGAGCACTCTCACCATGGGCACTTTCAACATGGGCACTGTCACCATGAGAACTGCCACCATGAGCACTATCACCATGAGCACTATCACCAAGGGCATTGTCACCGTGAGCACTTTCTCCGTGAGCACTGTCACCATGGGCACTTTCAACATGGCCAATGTCACCATGGGCAATCTCACCATGGACACTGTCATCATGAGCTCTGTTACCATTGAAACTGTCACCATGAGCACTGTCATCTTGGGAACTGCCACCATGGACACTGCCACCATGAGCACTGTAACCATTGGCACTGTTACCGTGCGCACTTTCACCATGGGAACTGTCAATATGAGCACTGTCACTGTGGGCACTGTCTCCATGGGCACTCTAAGCATGGGCACTGTCACCATGGGCACTGTCAACATGAGCACTGTCACCATGGGCAGTGTCACCATGAGCAATATCAACATGGGCACTGTCACTGTGAGCACTATTACCATGTGCACTATCACCATGTGCACTATCACCGTGAGCAATGTCACCGGGGGCACAGTCACCGTTTGCACTGTCACCATGAGCACTATCACCATGGGAAATGTCACCATGGGAACGGTCACCATGGGCACTGTCAATATGAGAACTGTCACCATGGGAACTGTCACCATGAGCACTGTCACCATGGGAAATGTCACCATGGGCACTGTCACCATGGGCACTATCACCATGCAGAGTGTCACAGTGGGCACTGTCACCATGGGCACTCTCACCATGGACACTGTCACCATGTGAACTGTCACCATGAGCACTATCACCGTGAGCACTGTCACCTTGGGCACTGTCACCATGAGCACTGTCACCATGGGCACTTTAACCATGGGAACTGTCACCATGAGCACTATCACCATGAGCACTATCACCATGGGCAGTGTCACCATGAGCAATATCACCATGGGCACTGTCACCGTGAGCATTATTACCATGGGCACTATCACCAAGGGCACTGTCATCGTGAGCAATGTCACCATGAGCACTGTCACCGTGGGCACTGTCACCATGAGAACTGTCACCATGGGCACTGTCACCTTGGGAACTCTCACCATGAGTACTGTCACTGTGGACACTATCACCGTGAGCAATATCACAATGGGAACTCTCACCATGAGCACTATCACCAAGGGCACTGTTACCGTGAACACCATTACCATAGGCACTATCACCATGAGCACTATCACCGTGTGCACTGTCACCATGAGCACTATCACCATGGGAAGTGTCACCATGGGCACTGTCAACATGAGCACTGTCACCATGGGAACTCTCACCATGAGCACTTTCACAATGGGAAATGTCACCATGGGCACTGTCACCATCGGCACTGTCACCATGGGAACTGTCACCATGAGCACTATCATCATGAGCACAATCACCATGGGCAGTGTCACCGTGAGCAATATCACCAGGGGCAGTGTCACCATGAGCACTATCACCATGAGCACGATCACCATGGGAACTGTCACCATGTGCACTGTCAACATGCGCACTTACACCCTGGGAACTCTCACCATGGGCACTGTCACCATGGGCAGTGTCACCATGGACACTGTCACCATGAGCACTATCATCATGGGCAGTGCCATCATG
Source organism: Balaenoptera physalus (assembly GCF_965194825.1). NCBI lineage: Eukaryota > Metazoa > Chordata > Mammalia > Artiodactyla > Balaenopteridae > Balaenoptera > Balaenoptera physalus. Next base: position 670,194 of record NW_028126274.1, on the reverse strand, counting down.
AGGAATTTCACCATGGGAACTCCAACCATGTACACCGCCAGCATGAGCACAGTCACATTGGGCAGTGTCACCATAAGCACTGTCACCATGGGCACTTTCAAGATGGCCAATGTCACCATGGGCACTGTCACCATGGACACTGTCATCATGAGTTCTGTTACCACGGACACTGCCACCATGAGCACTGTAACCATTGGCACTGCCACTGTGGTCACTGTCACCATGGGTACTGTCACCATGGGCACTGTCACCATGGACACTGCCACAGTGAGCACTGTAACAGTGAGCACTGTCACCATGGGCACTGTCACCAAGGAACTCTCACCATGAGCACTGTCACCATGGAAAATGTCACCATGGGCAGTGTCACCACAGGCACTGTTACCATGGGCAGTGTCACCATGAGCACTATCACCATGGTCTGTGTCACCGTAAGCAATATCACCAAGGGCACTGTCACCATGAGCACTATTACCATGGACACTATCACCATGAGCACTATCATTGTGAGCACTGTCACCGTGAGCACTGTCACCGTGTACACTGTCACCATGAGCACTGTCACCATGAGCAATATCACCATGGGAAGTAACACCATGGGAACGGTCACCATGGGCACTCTCACCATCGGCACTGTCACCATGGGCACTGTCACCATGGACACTATCAACATGGGCACTGTCAACATGAGCATTGTCACCATACGAACTCTCACCATGAGCATTGTCACAATGGGAAATGTCACCATGGGCACTGTCACCATGGGAACTGTCACCATGGACACTGTCACCATCAGCAGTATCATCATGGGCAGTGCCACCATAAGGAATTTCACCATGGGAACTCCAACCATGTACACCGCCAGCATGAGAACAGTCACCATGGGCAGTGTAACCATGAGCACTATCACCAAGGGCACTGTCACCATGAGCACTATCACCATGGGAAATGTCACCATGGGAACGGTCACCATGGGCACTGTCACCATGTGAACTTTCACCATGAGCACTATCACCAAGGGCACTGTCACCATGAGCACTGTCACCATGGGCACTTTCAACATGGGCACTGTCACCATAGGCAATGTCACCATGGGCACTGTCACCATGGGCACTGTCACCATGGACACTTTCACCATGGGCAGTGACTGTCACCATGGGCACTCTCACCATGGGCACTGTCACCATGGGCACTGTCACCATGGACCCAGTCACCATGGGCATTGTCACCATGGGCAGTGTCACCATGGGAACTCTCACCATGAGCACTGTAACCATGGGAAATGTCACCCTGGGCACTGTCACCATGGGCACTGTCACCATGGACCCAGTCACTATGAGAACTGTCACCATGGACACTGTCACCTTGAGCACTATCATCATGGGAAATGTCACCATGGGCACTGTCACCATGGGCACTATCACCATGCAAAGTGTCACAGTGGGTCCTGTCACCATGGGCACTGTCACCATGGACACTGTCACCATGAGCACTATCATCATGGGCAGTGCCACCATAAAGAATTTCACCATGGGAACTCCACCCATGTACACCGCCAGCATGAGCACAGTCACCATGGGCAGTGTCACCATGAGCACTCTCACCATGGGCACTTTCAACACGGCCAATGTCACCATGGGCACTCTCACCATGGACACTGTCATCATGAGCACTATAAACATTGGCACTGTTACCGTGCGCACTTTCACCATGGGAACTGTCAATATGAGCACTGTCACTGTGGGCACTGTCTCCATGGGCACTCTCACCATGGGCACTGTAACCATGGACACTGTCACCATGGGCACTGTCAACATGAGCACTGTCACCATGGGCAGTGTCACCGTGAGCAATATCATCATGGGCACTGTCACTGTGAGCACTATTACCATGTGCACTCTCACCATGTGCACTATCACCGTGAGCACTGTCACCGGGGGCACTGTCACCGTTTGCAATGTCACCATGAGCACTATCACCATGGGAAATGTCACCATGGGAACGGTCACCATGGGCACTGTCAAGATGAGCACTGTCACCATGGGAATTGTCACCATGAGCACTGTCACCATGGGAAATGTCACCATGGGCACTGTCACCATGGGCACTATCACCATGCAAAGTGTCACAGTGGGCACTGTCACCATGGGCACTCTCACCGTGGACACTGTCACCATGTGAACTGTCACCATGAGCACTATCACCGTGAGCACTGTCACCTTGGGCACTGTCACCATGAGCACTGTCACCATGGGCACTTTAACCATGGGAACTGTCACCATGAGCACTATCACCATGAGCATTATCACCATGGGCAGTGTCACCATGAGCAATATCACCATGGGCACTGTCACCGTGAGCACTATTACCATGGGCACTATCACAAAGGGCACTGTCACCGTGAGCAATGTCACCATGAGCACTGTCACCGTGGGCACTGTCACCATGAGAACTGTCACCATGGGCACGGTCACCATGGGAACTCTCACCATGAGTACTGTCACTGTGGACACTATCACCGTGAGCAATATCACAATGGGCACTGTCACCATGACCACTATCACCAAGGGCACTGTTACCGTGAACACCATTACCATAGGCACTATCACCATGAACACTATCACCGTGTGCACTGTCACCCTGAGCACTGTCACCATGAGCACTATCACCATGGGAAGTGTCACCATGGGCACTGTCAACATGAGCACTGTCACCATGGGAACTCTCACCATGAGCACTTTCACAATGGGAAATGTAACCATGGGCACTGTCACCATCGGCACTGTCACCATGCGAACTGTCACCATGAGCACTATCACCATGAGCACAATCACCATGGGCAGTGTCACCGTGAGCAATATCACCAGGGGCAGTGTCACCATGAGCACTATCACCATGAGCACGATCACCATGGGAACTGTCACCGTGTGCACTGTCAACATGAGCACTTACACCATGGGAACTCTCACCATGGGCACTGTCACCATGGGCAGTGTCACCATGGACATTGTCACCATGAGCACTATCATCATGGGCAGTGCCATCATGAGGAATTTCACCATGGGAACTCCAACCATGTACACCGCCAGCATGAGCACAGTCACCATGGGCAGTATCACCATGAGCACTGTCACCATGGGCACTTTCAACATGGCCATTGTCACCATGGGCACTGTCACCATGGACACTGTCGTCATGAGCTGTTACCACGGACACTGCCACCATGAGCACTGTAACCATTGGCACTGCCACTGTGGTCACTGTCACAATGGGTACTGTCACCATGGACACTGTCACCATGGACACTGCCACAGTGAGCACTGTTACAGTGAGCACTGTCACCATGGGCACTGTCCCCAAGGAACTCTCAACATGAGCACTGTCACCATGGAAAATGTCACCATGGGCAGTGTCACCACAGGCACTGTTACCATGGGCAGTGTCACCATGAGCACTATCATCATGGTCTGTGTCACCGTAAGCAATATCACCAAGGGCACTGTCACCAAGAGCACTATTACCATGGACACTATCACCATGAGCACTATCATTGTGAGCACTGTCACCGTGAGCACTATCACCATTGACACTGTCACCATGGGCACATTCACCATGGACACTGTCACCATGAGCAATATCATCATGGGCAGTGCCACCATGAGGAATTTCACCATGGGAACTCCAACCATGTACACCGCCAGCATGAGCACAGTCACCATGGGCAGTGTCACGATGAGCACTGTCACCATGCACACTTTCAACATGGGCATTGTCACCATGGACACTGTCACCATGGACACTGTCATCATGAGCCCTATTATCATGGGAACTGTCACCATGAGCACTGTCTTCTTGGGAACTGCCACCATGGACAATGCCACCATGAGCACTGTAACCATTGGCACTGCCACCGTGGGCACTGTCAACATGGGTACTGTCGCCATGGGCACTGTCACCATGGACATTGCCACAGTGAGCACTGTCACCGTGAGCACTGTCACCATGGGAACTCTCACGATGAGCACTGTCACCATTAGCACTATCACCATGGGAACTGTCACCATGGGAATGGTCACCATGGGCACTGTCAACATGACCGCTGTCACCATGGAAACTCTTGCCATGAGTACTGTCACCATTGGAAAAGTCACCATGGGCACTGTCACCATGGGAACTGTCACCATGGGCACTTTCAACATGGGCACTGTCACCACGCGAAATGTCACCATGAGCACTATGACCTTTATCACTATCACCATAAGCAGTATCACCAAAGGCACTGTCACCATGAGCACTATCACCGTGAGCACTATCACCATGAGCACTATCACCATAAACACTGTCACCGTGGCACTGTCAATATTAGCACTGTCACTGTGGGCAGTATCACCGTGAGCACTCTCACAATGGGCACTGTCACCATGGGCACTGTCACCATGAGCACTATCACCATGAGCACTATCACCAAGTGCACTGTCACCGTGAGAACTATTACCATAGGCACTATCACCATGAGCACAATCACCATGAGCAATATCACCCTGTGCACTGTCACCATAAGCAGGGTCACCATGAGAACTATCACCATGGTCACTGTCACCATGAGGACGGTCACAGTGGGCACTGTCAACATGAGCACTGTCACCATGGAAACTCTCACCATGAGCACTGTCACCATGGGAAAAGTCACCATGGGCACTGTCAACATGGGAACTGTCACCATGGGCACTTTCAGCTTGGGCACTGTCACCATGCGAACTGTCACCATGAGCACTATGACCTTTAGCACTATCACCATGAGCACTGTCACCATAAACACTGTCACCGGGGGCACTGTCAACATTAGCACTGTCACTGTGGGCACTATCACGGTGAGCACTATTACAATGGGCACTGTCACCAAGGGCACTGTAACCATGAGCACTATCACCCTGTGCACTGTCATCATGTGCAGTGTCACCATGAGAACTATCACCATGGTGACTGTCACCATAGGAATGGTCACCATCGGCACTGTCAACATGAGCACTGTCACCATGGGAACTCTCACCATGAGGACTGTCACCAGGGGAAATGTTACAATGGGCACTGTCACCATGGTAACTGTCACCCTGAGCACTGTCACCGTGGGCACTGTCACCATGGGAACTCTCACCATGAGGACTGTCACCAGGGGAAATGTTACAATGGGCACTGTCACCATGGTAACTGTCACCCTGAGAACTGTCACCATGGGCACTGTCACCATGGGCACTCTCACCATGGGCACAGTTACCATGCACACTGTCACCATGGGATTGTCACCATGGACATTGCCACAGTCAGCACTGTCACCGTGAGCACTGTCACCATGGGAAATGTCACCATGAGCACTGTCACCATGGGAACTGTCACCATGAGCACTGTCACCATGAGTACTATCACCATGGGAACTGTCACCATGGGAATGGTCACCATGGGCACTGTCAACATGAACACTGTCACCATGGAAACTCTCACCATGAGCACTGTCACAATGGGCACTGTCACCATGGGAACTGTCACCATGGGCACTTTCAACATGGGCACTGTCACCATGGGAACTGTCACCATGAGCACTATGACCTTTAGCACTATTACCATGAGCACTATCACCAAGGGCACTGTCACCATGAGCACTATCACCATGAGCACTGTCACCATAAACACTGTCACCGGGGGCACTGTCAATATTAGCACTGTCACTGTGGGCATTATCACCGTGAGCACTATCACAATGGGCACTGTCACCATGGGCCCTGTCACCATTAGCACTATCACCATGAGCACTATCACCATGTACACTGTCACCATGAGCAGGGTCACCATGAGAACTATCACCATGGTCACTGTCACCATGGGAACGGTCACCATGGGCACTGTTAACATGAGCACTGTCACCATGGAAACTCTCACCCTGAGCATTGTCACCATGGGAAATGTCACCATGGGCAATGTGACCATGGGCACTGTCACCATGGGAATTGTCACCATGAGCACTGTCACCATCGGCACTGTGACCATGGACACTGTCACCATGGGCACTGTCATCATGGGCACTCTCACCATGGGCACTGGCACAATGGACGCTGTCACCATGGGCACTGTCAACCTGAGCACTGTCACCATGGGAACTCTCACCATGAGCACTGTTATCATGTGAAATGTCAACATGGGCATTATCATTATGGGCACTGTCACCATGGGCAGTGTCACCATGAGCAGTGTCACCATGGACACTGTCTCCATGGGAACTGTCACCATAAGCACTATCACCGTGAGCACTATCACCATGAGGACTATCACCAAGGGCACTGTCATCGTGAGCACTATCACCGTGAGCACTGTCACTGTGGGCACAGTCACCGTGTGCACTGTCACCATGAGCACTCTCACCTTGGGAAATGCCAGCATGGGAACGGTCACCATGGGCACTCTCAAGATGAGCACTATCACCATGGGAAATCTCACCATGAGCACTGTCACCATGGGAATTGTCACCATGAGCACTCTCACCATAGGCACTGTTACCATGAGCACTGTCACCATGGGCACTGTCACCATGGTAAATGTCACCATGAGCTCTTTCACCTTGACCACTGTCAGCATGGGCTGTGTCACCATAAGCAATATCACCATGGGCAGTGTCACCATTAGCATTATTACCATGGACACTGTCACCATGAGCTCTATCATCGTGAGCACTGTCACCGTGGGCACTGTCAATGTGTGCACTGTCACCATAGGAAATCTCACCATGGGAAATGTCACGATGGGCACTAATACCATGGGAAGTGTCACCATGGGAACGGTCACCATGGCCGCTCTCACCATTGGCACTCTCACCATGGGCACTGTCACCATGGGCACTGTCAACATGAGCACTGTCACCATAGGAACTCTCACCATGAGCACTGTCACCATGAGAAATGTCACCATGGGCACTGTCACCATGGGCACTGTCACCATGGACACTGTCACCATGAGCACTATTATCATGGGCAGTGCCACCATAAGAAATTTCACCATGGGAACTCCACCCATGTACACCGCCAGCATGAGCACAGTCACCATGGGCAGTGTCACCATGAGCACTGTCACCATGGGCACTGTAACCATGGGAACTGTCACCATGAGCACTGTTACCGTGAGTACTATCTCCATGGGCAGTGTCACCGTGAGCAATATCACCATGAGCAATGTCACCGTGAGCACTCTTATACTGGGGACTACCACCAAGGGCACTGTCTCCGTGATCACTGTCACCGTGAGCACTGGCACCATGGGCACTGTCACCATGGACACTGTCACAATGGGCACTGTCAACATGAGCACTGTCACCAAGGGAACTCTCACCATGAGCACTGTAACCATGGGAAATGTCACCATGGGCACTTTCACCATGGAAACTGTCACCATGAGCACTATCATCATGGGCAGTGCCACCATAAGGAATTTCACCATGGGAACTCCAACCATGTACACCGCTAGCATGAGCACAGTCATCATGGGCAGTGTCACCATGAACACTGTCACCATGAGCACTGTAACCATTGGCACTGCCACCTAGGGCACTGTCAGCATGGGTACTGTCACCATGGGCACTGTCACCATGGACATTGCCACAGTGACCACTGTCACCGTGAGCACTGTCACCATGGAAACTGTCACCATGAGCACTGTCACCAGTGACAGTGTCACCATGGGCACTGTCAACATGAGCAGTGTCACCATGGAATTCTCACCATGAGCACAGTCACCATGGGAAATGTCACCATGGGCAGTGTCACCTTGGGCACTCTCACCATGGGGAGTGTCACCATGAGCACTGTCACCATGGGCAGTGTCACCTTGAGCACTATCACCAAGGGCACTGTCACCGTGAGCACTATCACAGTGAGCACTGTCACCATGGGTAATGTCACCGTGTGCACTGTCACCATGAGCACTGTCACCATGAGCACTATCACCATGGGAACGGTCACCATGGGCACTGTCACCATGGGAACTGTCCACATGAGCACTGTCACGATGGACACTGTCAGCATGGGCACTGTCACCATTGACACTGTCACAATGGGCACTGTCAACATGAGCATTGTCACCATGGGAACTCTCACTAAGAGCACTGTCAACATGGGAAATTTCATCATGGGCACTCTCACCATGGGCACTCTCACCATGGGCACTCTCACCATGGACACTGTCACCATGAGCACTATCATCATGGGCAGTGCCACCATGAGGAATTTCACCATGGGAACTCCAACCATGTACACCGCCAGCATGAGCACAGTCACCATGGGCAGTGTCTCCATGAGCACTGTCACCTTGGGCACTTTCAACATGGGCACTCTCACCATGGGGACTGTCACCATGGACACTGTCATCATGATCTCTGTAACCATGGGAACTGTCACCATGAGCACTGCCATCTTGGGAACTGCCACCATGGACACTGCTACCATGAGCACTGTAACCATTGGCACTACCACTATGGGCACACTCACCATGGGTACTGTCACCATAGGTACTGTCACCATGAACACAGCCACAGTGAGCACTGTCACCGTGAGCACTGTCACCATGGGAACTGTCACCATGAGCACTGTCATCTTGGGAACCACCACCATGGACACTGCCACCATGAGCACTGTAACCATTGGCAGTGCCACCGTGGGCACAGTCACCACGGGTATTGTCACCATGGGCACTGTCACCATTGACACTGCCACAGTGAGCACTGTCACCGTGGGCACTGTCACCATGAGCACTGTCACCATGGGCACTGTCACCATGGACACTTTCACCATGGGTAGTGACTGTCACCATGGGCACTCTCACCATGGGCACTGTCACCATGGGCACTGTCACCATGGACCCAGTCACCATGGGCATTGTCACCATGGGCAGTGTCACCATGGGAACTCTCACCATGAGCACTGTAACCATGGGAAATGTCACCCTGGGCACTGTCACCATGGGCACTGTCACCATGGACACTGTCACCATGAGCACTATCATCATGGGCAGTGCCAATATAAGGAATTTTACCATGGGAACTCCACCCATGTACACCGCCAGCATGAGCACAGTCACCATGGGCAGTGTCACCATGAGCACTCTCACCATGGGCACTTTCAACATGGCCAATGTCACCATGGGCACTCTCACCATGGACACTGTCATCATGAGCACTGTAACCATTGGCACTGTTACCGTGCGCACTTTCACCATGGGAACTGTCAATATGAGCACTGTCACTGTGGGCACTGTCTCCATGGGCACTCTCACCATGGGCACTGTCACCATGGGCACTGTCAACATGAGCACTGTCACCATGGGCATTGTCACCGTGAGCAATATCAACATGGGCACTGTCACTGTGAGCACTATTACCATGGGCACTCTCACCATGTGCACTATCACCGTGAGCACTGTCACCGGGGGCACTGTCACCGTTTGCACTGTCACCATGAGCACTATCACCATGGGAAATGTCACCATGGGAACGGTCACCATGGGCACTGTCAAGATGAGCACTGTCACCATGGGCACTTTCAACATGGCCAATATCACCATGGGCACTCTCACCATGGATACTGTCATCATGAGCTCTGTTACCATTGAAACTGTCGCCATGAGCACTGTCATCTTGGGAACTGCCACCATGGACACTGCCACCATGAGCACTGTAACCATTGGCACTGTTACCGTGCGCACTTTCACCATGGGAACTGTCAATATGAGCACTGTCACTGTGGGCACTGTCTCCATGGACACTCTAACCATGGGCACTGTCACCATGGACACTGTCACCATGGGCACTGTCAACCTGAGCACTGTCACCATGGGATCTCTCACCTTGAGCACTGTTATCATGTGAAATGTCAACATGGGCATTATCATTATGGGCACTGTCACCATGGGCAGTGTCACCATGAGCAGTGTCACCATGGACACTGTCTCCATGGGAACTGTCACCATAAGCACTATCACCGTGAGCACTATCACCATGAGGACTATCACCAAGGGCACTGTCATCGTGAGCACTATCACCGTGAGCACTGTCACTGTGGGCACAGTCACCGTGTGCACTGTCACCATGAGCACTCTCACCTTGGGAAATGCCATCATGGGAATGGTCACCATGGGCACTCTCAAGATGAGCACTATCACCATGGGAAATCTCACCATGAGCACTGTCACCATGGGAATTGTCACCATGAGCACTCTCACCATAGGCACTGTTACCATGAGCACTGTCACCATGGGCACTGTCACCATGGTAAATGTCACCATGAGCTCTTTCACCTTGACCACTGTCAGCATGGGCTGTGTCACCATAAGCAATATCACCATGGGCAGTGTCACCATTAGCATTATTACCATGGACACTGTCACCATGAGCTCTATCATCGTGAGCACTGTCACCGTGGGCACTGTCAATGTGTGCACTGTCACCATAGGAAATCTCACCATGGGAAATGTCACGATGGGCACTAATACCATGGGAAGTGTCACCATGGGAACGGTCACCATGGCCGCTCTCACCATTGGCACTCTCACCATGGGCACTGTCACCATGGGCACTGTCAACATGAGCAGTGTCACCATAGGAACTCTCACCATGAGCACTGTCACCATGAGAAATGTCACCATGGGCACTGTCACCATGGGCACTGTCACCATGGACACTGTCACCATGAGCACTATTATCATGGGCAGTGCCACCATAAGAAATTTCACCATAGGAACTCCACCCATGTACACTGCCAGCATGAGCACAGTCACCATGGGCAGTGTCACCATGAGCACTGTCACCATGGTCACTGTAACCATGGGAACTGTCACCATGAGCACTGTTACCGTGAGTACTATCTCCATGGGCAGTGTCACCGTGAGCAATATCAACATGAGCAATGTCACCGTGAGCACTCTTATACTGGGGACTACCACCAAGGGCACTGTCTCCGTGATCACTGTCACCGTGAGCACTGGCACCATGGGCACTGTCACCATGGACACTGTCACAATGGGCACTGTCAACATGAGCACTGTCACCAAGGGAACTCTCACCATGAGCACTGTAACCATCGGAAATGTCACCATGGGCACTGTCACCATGGAAACTGTCACCATGAGCACTATCATCATGGGCAGTGCCACCATAAGTAATTTCACCATGGGAACTCCCACCATGTACACCGCTAGCATGAGCACAGTCATCATGGGCAGTGTCACCATGAACACTGTCACCATGAGCACTGTAACCATTGGCACTGCCACCTAGGGCACTGTCAGCATGAGTACTGTCACCATGGGCACTGTCACCATGGACATTGCCACAGTGACCACTGTCACCATGAGCACTGTCACCATGGAAACTGTCACCATGAGCACTGTCAACAGTGACAGTGTCACCATGGGCACTGTCAACATGAGCAGTGTCACCATGGAATTCTCACCATGAGCACAGTCACCATGGGAAATGTCACCATGGGCAGTGTCACCTTGGGCACTCTCACCATGGGGAGTGTCACCATGAGCACTGTCACCATGGGCAGTGTCACCTTGAGCACTATCACCAAGGGCACTGTCACCATGAGCATTATCACAGTGAGCACTGTCACCATGGGTAATGTCACCGTGTGCACTGTCACCATGAGCACTGTCACCATGAGCACTATCACCATGGGAACGGTCACCATGGGCACTGTCACCATGGGAACTGTCCACATGAGCACTGTCACGATGGACACTGTCAGCATGGGCACTGTCACCATTGACACTGTCACAATTGTCACTGTCAACATGAGCATTGTCACCATGGGAACTCTCACTAAGAGCACTGTCAACATGGGAAATTTCATCATGGGCACTCTCACCATGGGCACTCTCACCATGGACACTGTCACCATGAGCACTATCATCATGGGCAGTGCCACCATGAGGAATTTCACCATGGGAACTCCAACCATGTACACCGCCAGCATGAGCACAGTCACCATGGGCAGTGTCTCCATGAGCACTGTCACCTTGGGCACTTTCAACATGGGCACTCTCACCATGGGGACTGTCACCATGGACACTGTCATCATGATCTCTGTAACCATGGGAACTGTCACCATGAGCACTGCCATCTTGGGAACTGCCACCATGGACACTGCTACCATGAGCACTGTAACCATTGGCACTACCACTATGGGCACACTCACCATGGGTACTGTCACCATAGGTATTGTCACCATGAACACAGCCACAGTGAGCACTGTCACCGTGAGCACTGTCACCATGGGAACTGTCACCATGAGCACTGTCATCTTGGGAACCACCACCATGGACACTGCCACCATGAGCACTGTAACCATTGGCAGTGCCACCGTGGGCACAGTCACCATGGGTACTGTCACCATGGGCACTGTCACCATTGACACTGCCACAGTGAGCACTGTCACCGTGGGCACTGTCACCATGAGCACTGTCACCATGGGCACTGTCACCATGGACACTTTCACCATGGGCAGTGACTGTCACCATGGGCACTCTCACCATGGGCACTGTCACTATGGGCACTGTCACCATGGACCCAGTCACCATGGGCATTGTCACCATGGGCAGTGTCACCATGGGAACTCTCACCATGAGCACTGTAACCATGGGAAATGTCACCCTGGGCACTGTCACCATGGGCACTGTCACCATGGACACTGTCACCATGAGCACTATCATCATGGGCAGTGCCACCATAAGGAATTTCACCATGGGAACTCCACCCATGTACACCGCCAGCATGAGCACAGTCACCATGGGCAGTGTCACCATGAGCACTCTCACCATGGGCACTTTCAACATGGGCACTGTCACCATGAGAACTGCCACCAGGAGCACTATCACCATGAGCACTATCACCAACGGCATTGTCACCGTGAGCACTATCTCCGTGAGCACTGTCACCATGGGCACTTTCAACATGGCCAATGTCACCATGGGCACTCTCACCATGGACACTGTCATCATGAGCTCTGTTACCACTGAAACTGTCACCATGAGCACTGTCATCTTGGGAACTGCCACCATGGACACTGCCACCATGAGCACTGTAACCATTGGCACTGTTACCGTGCGCACTTTCACCATGGGAACTGTCAATATGAGCACTGTCACTTTGGGCACTGTCTCCATGGGCACTCTAAGCATGGGCACTGTCACCATGGGCACTGTCAACATGAGCACTGTCACCATGGGCAGTGTCACCATGAGCAATATCAACATGGGCACTGTCACTGTGAGCACTATTACCATGTGCACTATCACCATGTGCATTATCACCATGAGCAATGTCACCGGGGGCACAGTCACCGTTTGCACTGTCACCATGAGCACTATCACCATGGGAAATGTCACCATGGGAACGGTCACCATGGGCACTGTCAATATGAGAACTGTCACCATGGGAACTGTCACCATGAGCACTGTCACCACAGGAAATGTCACCATGTTCACTGTCACCATGGGCACTATCACCATGCAGAGTGTCACAGTGGGCACTGTCACCATGGGCACTCTCACCATGGACACTGTCACCATGTGAACTGTCACCATGAGCACTATCACCGTGAGCACTGTCACCTTGGGCACTGTCACCATGAGCACTGTCACCATGGGCACTTTAACCATGGGAACTGTCACCATGAGCATTATCACCATGAGCACTATCACCATGGGCAGTGTCACCATGAGCAATATCACCATGGGCACTGTCACCGTGAGCACTATTACCATGGGCACTATCACCAAGGGCACTGTCATCGTGAGCAATGTCACCATGAGCACTGTCACCGTGGGCACTGTCACCATGAGAACTGTCACCATGGGCACTGTCACCATGGGAACTCTCACCATGAGTACTGTCACTGTGGACACTATCACCGTGAGCAATATCACAATGGGCACTGTCACCATGAGCACTATCACCAAGGGCACTGTTACCGTGAACACCATTACCATAGGCACTATCACCATGAGCACTATCACCGTGTGCACTGTCACCATGAGCACTATCACCATGGGAAGTGTCACCATGGGCACGGTCAACATGAGCACTGTCACCATGGGAACTCTCACCATGAGCACTTTCACAATGGGAAATGTCACCATGGGCACTGTCACCATCGGCAATGTCACCATGGGAACTGTCACCATGAGCACTATCATCATGAGCACAATCACCATGGGCAGTGTCACCGTGAGCAATATCACCAGGGGCAGTGTCACCATGAGCACTATCACCATGAGCACGATCACCATGGGAACTGTCACCATGTGCACTGTCAACATGAGCACTTACACCCTGGGAACTCTCACCATGGGCACTGTCACCATGGGCAGTGTCACCATGGACACTGTCACCATGAGCACTATCATCATGGGCAGTGCCATCATGAGGAATTTCACCATGGGAACTCCAACCATGTACACCGCCAGCATGAGCACAGTCACCATGGGCAGTGTCACCATGAGCACTGTCACCATGGGCACTTTCAACATGGCCAATGTCACCATGGGCACTGTCACCATGGACACTGTCATCATGAGCTCTGTTACCACGGACACTGCCACCATGAGCACTGTAACCATTGGCACTGCCACTGTGGTCACTGTCACCATGGGTACTGTCACCATGGGCACTGTCACCATGGACACTGCCACAGTGAGCACTGTAACAGTGAGCACTGTCACCATGGGCACTGTCACCAAGGAACTCTCACCATGAGCACTGTCACCATGGAAAATGTCACCATGGACAGTGTCACCACAGGCACTGTTACCATGGGCAGTGTCACCATGAGCACTATCACCATGGTCTGTGTCACCATAAGCAATATCACCAAGGGCACTGTCACCATGAGCACTATTACCATGGACACTATCACCATGAGCACTATCATTGTGAGCACTGTCACCGTGAGCAGTGTCACCGTGTACACTGTCACCATGAGCACTGTCACCATGAGCAATATCACCATGGGAAGTAACACCATGGGAACGGTCACCATGGGCACTCTCACCATGGGCACTGTCACCATGGGCACTGTCGCCATGGACACTGTCAACATGGGCACTGTCAACATGAGCATTGTCACCATACGAACTCTCACCATGAGCACTGTCACAATGGGAAATGTCACCATGGGCACTGTCACCATGGGAACTGTCACCATGGACACTGTCACCATCAGCAGTATCATCATGGGCAGTGCCACCATAAGGAATTTCACCATGGGAACTCCAACCATGTACACCGCCAGCATGAGAACAGTCACCATGGGCATTGTAACCATGAGCACTATCACCAAGGGCACTGTCACCATGAGCACTATCACCATGGGAAATGTCACCATGGGAACGGTCACCATGGGCACTGTCACCATGTGAACTTTAACCATGAGCACTATCACCAAGGGCACTGTCACCATGAGCACTGTCACCATGGGCACTTTCAACATGGGCACTGTCACCATAGGCAATGTCACCATGGGCACTGTCACCATGGGCACTGTCACCATGGACACTTTCACCATGGGCAGTGACTGTCACCATGGGCACTCTCACCATGGGCACTGTCACCATGGGCACTGTCACCATGGACCCAGTCACCATGGGCATTGTCACCATGGGCAGTGTCACCATGGGAACTCTCACCATGAGCACTGTAACCATGGGAAATGTCACCCTGGGCACTGTCACCATGGGCACTGTCACCATGGACCCAGTCACTATGAGAACTGTCACCATGGACACTGTCACCTTGAGCACTATCATCATGGGAAATGTCACCATGGGCACTGTCACCATGGGCACTATCACCATGCAAAGTGTCACAGTGGGTCCTGTCACCATGGGCACTGTCACCATGGACACTGTCACCATGAGCACTATCATCATGGGCAGTGCCACCATAAAGAATTTCACCATGGGAACTCCACCCATGTACACCGCCAGCATGAGCACAGTCACCATGGGCAGTGTCACCATGAGCACTCTCACCATGGGCACTTTCAACACGGCCAATGTCACCATGGGCACTCTCACCATGGACACTGTCATCATGAGCACTATAAACATTGGCACTGTTACCGTGCGCACTTTCACCATGGGAACTGTCAATATGAGCACTGTCACTGTGGGCACTGTCTCCATGGGCACTCTCACCATGGGCACTGTAACCATGGACACTGTCACCATGGGCACTGTCAACATGAGCACTGTCACCATGGGCAGTGTCACCGTGAGCAATATCATCATGGGCACTGTCACTGTGAGCACTATTACCATGTGCACTCTCACCATGTGCACTATCACCGTGAGCACTGTCACCGGGGGCACTGTCACCGTTTGCAATGTCACCATGAGCACTATCACCATGGGAAATGTCACCATGGGAACGGTCACCATGGGCACTGTCAAGATGAGCACTGTCACCATGGGAATTGTCACCATGAGCACTGTCACCATGGGAAATGTCACCATGGGCACTGTCACCATGGGCACTATCACCATGCAAAGTGTCACAGTGGGCACTGTCACCATGGGCACTCTCACCGTGGACACTGTCACCATGTGAACTGTCACCATGAGCACTATCACCGTGAGCACTGTCACCTTGGGCACTGTCACCATGAGCACTGTCACCATGGGCACTTTAACCATGGGAACTGTCACCATGAGCACTATCACCATGAGCATTATCACCATGGGCAGTGTCACCATGAGCAATATCACCATGGGCACTGTCACCGTGAGCACTATTACCATGGGCACTATCACAAAGGGCACTGTCACCGTGAGCAATGTCACCATGAGCACTGTCACCGTGGGCACTGTCACCATGAGAACTGTCACCATGGGCACGGTCACCATGGGAACTCTCACCATGAGTACTGTCACTGTGGACACTATCACCGTGAGCAATATCACAATGGGCACTGTCACCATGACCACTATCACCAAGGGCACTGTTACCGTGAACACCATTACCATAGGCACTATCACCATGAACACTATCACCGTGTGCACTGTCACCCTGAGCACTGTCACCATGAGCACTATCACCATGGGAAGTGTCACCATGGGCACTGTCAACATGAGCACTGTCACCATGGGAACTCTCACCATGAGCACTTTCACAATGGGAAATGTAACCATGGGCACTGTCACCATCGGCACTGTCACCATGCGAACTGTCACCATGAGCACTATCACCATGAGCACAATCACCATGGGCAGTGTCACCGTGAGCAATATCACCAGGGGCAGTGTCACCATGAGCACTATCACCATGAGCACGATCACCATGGGAACTGTCACCGTGTGCACTGTCAACATGAGCACTTACACCATGGGAACTCTCACCATGGGCACTGTCACCATGGGCAGTGTCACCATGGACATTGTCACCATGAGCACTATCATCATGGGCAGTGCCATCATGAGGAATTTCACCATGGGAACTCCAACCATGTACACCGCCAGCATGAGCACAGTCACCATGGGCAGTATCACCATGAGCACTGTCACCATGGGCACTTTCAACATGGCCATTGTCACCATGGGCACTGTCACCATGGACACTGTCGTCATGAGCTGTTACCACGGACACTGCCACCATGAGCACTGTAACCATTGGCACTGCCACTGTGGTCACTGTCACAATGGGTACTGTCACCATGGACACTGTCACCATGGACACTGCCACAGTGAGCACTGTTACAGTGAGCACTGTCACCATGGGCACTGTCCCCAAGGAACTCTCAACATGAGCACTGTCACCATGGAAAATGTCACCATGGGCAGTGTCACCACAGGCACTGTTACCATGGGCAGTGTCACCATGAGCACTATCATCATGGTCTGTGTCACCATAAGCAATATCACCAAGGGCACTGTCACCAAGAGCACTATTACCATGGACACTATCACCATGAGCACTATCATTGTGAGCACTGTCACCGTGAGCACTATCACCATTGACACTGTCACCATGGGCACATTCACCATGGACACTGTCACCATGAGCAATATCATCATGGGCAGTGCCACCATGAGGAATTTCACCATGGGAACTCCAACCATGTACACCGCCAGCATGAGCACAGTCACCATGGGCAGTGTCACGATGAGCACTGTCACCATGCACACTTTCAACATGGGCATTGTCACCATGGACACTGTCACCATGGACACTGTCATCATGAGCCCTATTATCATGGGAACTGTCACCATGAGCACTGTCTTCTTGGGAACTGCCACCATGGACAATGCCACCATGAGCACTGTAACCATTGGCACTGCCACCGTGGGCACTGTCAACATGGGTACTGTCGCCATGGGCACTGTCACCATGGACATTGCCACAGTGAGCACTGTCACCGTGAGCACTGTCACCATGGGAACTCTCACGATGAGCACTGTCACCATTAGCACTATCACCATGGGAACTGTCACCATGGGAATGGTCACCATGGGCACTGTCAACATGACCGCTATCACCATGGAAACTCTTGCCATGAGTACTGTCACCATTGGAAAAGTCACCATGGGCACTGTCACCATGGGAACTGTCACCATGGGCACTTTCAACATGGGCACTGTCACCACGCGAAATGTCACCATGAGCACTATGACCTTTATCACTATCACCATAAGCAGTATCACCAAAGGCACTGTCACCATGAGCACTATCACCGTGAGCACTATCACCATGAGCACTATCACCATAAACACTGTCACCGTGGCACTGTCAATATTAGCACTGTCACTGTGGGCAGTATCACCGTGAGCACTCTCACAATGGGCACTGTCACCATGGGCACTGTCACCATGAGCACTATCACCATGAGCACTATCACCAAGTGCACTGTCACCGTGAGAACTATTACCATAGGCACTATCACCATGAGCACAATCACCATGAGCAATATCACCCTGTGCACTGTCACCATAAGCAGGGTCACCATGAGAACTATCACCATGGTCACTGTCACCATGAGGACGGTCACAGTGGGCACTGTCAACATGAGCACTGTCACCATGGAAACTCTCACCATGAGCACTGTCACCATGGGAAAAGTCACCATGGGCACTGTCAACATGGGAACTGTCACCATGGGCACTTTCAGCTTGGGCACTGTCACCATGCGAACTGTCACCATGAGCACTATGACCTTTAGCACTATCACCATGAGCACTGTCACCATAAACACTGTCACCGGGGGCACTGTCAACATTAGCACTGTCACTGTGGGCACTATCACGGTGAGCACTATTACAATGGGCACTGTCACCAAGGGCACTGTAACCATGAGCACTATCACCCTGTGCACTGTCATCATGTGCAGTGTCACCATGAGAACTATCACCATGGTGACTGTCACCATAGGAATGGTCACCATCGGCACTGTCAACATGAGCACTGTCACCATGGGAACTCTCACCATGAGGACTGTCACCAGGGGAAATGTTACAATGGGCACTGTCACCATGGTAACTGTCACCCTGAGCACTGTCACCGTGGGCACTGTCACCATGGGAACTCTCACCATGAGGACTGTCACCAGGGGAAATGTTACAATGGGCACTGTCACCATGGTAACTGTCACCCTGAGAACTGTCACCATGGGCACTGTCACCATGGGCACTCTCACCATGGGCACAGTTACCATGCACACTGTCACCATGGGATTGTCACCATGGACATTGCCACAGTCAGCACTGTCACCGTGAGCACTGTCACCATGGGAAATGTCACCATGAGCACTGTCACCATGGGAACTGTCACCATGAGCACTGTCACCATGAGTACTATCACCATGGGAACTGTCACCATGGGAATGGTCACCATGGGCACTGTCAACATGAACACTGTCACCATGGAAACTCTCACCATGAGCACTGTCACAATGGGCACTGTCACCATGGGAACTGTCACCATGGGCACTTTCAACATGGGCACTGTCACCATGGGAACTGTCACCATGAGCACTATGACCTTTAGCACTATTACCATGAGCACTATCACCAAGGGCACTGTCACCATGAGCACTATCACCATGAGCACTGTCACCATAAACACTGTCACCGGGGGCACTGTCAATATTAGCACTGTCACTGTGGGCATTATCACCGTGAGCACTATCACAATGGGCACTGTCACCATGGGCCCTGTCACCATTAGCACTATCACCATGAGCACTATCACCATGTACACTGTCACCATGAGCAGGGTCACCATGAGAACTATCACCATGGTCACTGTCACCATGGGAACGGTCACCATGGGCACTGTTAACATGAGCACTGTCACCATGGAAACTCTCACCCTGAGCATTGTCACCATGGGAAATGTCACCATGGGCAATGTGAGCATGGGCACTGTCACCATGGGAATTGTCACCATGAGCACTGTCACCATGGGCACTGTGACCATGGACACTGTCACCATGGGCACTGTCATCATGGGCACTCTCACCATGGGCACTGGCACAATGGACGCTGTCACCATGGGCACTGTCAACCTGAGCACTGTCACCATGGGAACTCTCACCATGAGCACTGTTATCATGTGAAATGTCAACATGGGCATTATCATTATGGGCACTGTCACCATGGGCAGTGTCACCATGAGCAGTGTCACCATGGACACTGTCTCCATGGGAACTGTCACCATAAGCACTATCACCGTGAGCACTATCACCATGAGGACTATCACCAAGGGCACTGTCATCGTGAGCACTATCACCGTGAGCACTGTCACTGTGGGCACAGTCACCGTGTGCACTGTCACCATGAGCACTCTCACCTTGGGAAATGCCAGCATGGGAACGGTCACCATGGGCACTCTCAAGATGAGCACTATCACCATGGGAAATCTCACCATGAGCACTGTCACCATGGGAATTGTCACCATGAGCACTCTCACCATAGGCACTGTTACCATGAGCACTGTCACCATGGGCACTGTCACCATGGTAAATGTCACCATGAGCTCTTTCACCTTGACCACTGTCAGCATGGGCTGTGTCACCATAAGCAATATCACCATGGGCAGTGTCACCATTAGCATTATTACCATGGACACTGTCACCATGAGCTCTATCATCGTGAGCACTGTCACCGTGGGCACTGTCAATGTGTGCACTGTCACCATAGGAAATCTCACCATGGGAAATGTCACGATGGGCACTAATACCATGGGAAGTGTCACCATGGGAACGGTCACCATGGCCGCTCTCACCATTGGCACTCTCACCATGGGCACTGTCACCATGGGCACTGTCAACATGAGCACTGTCACCATAGGAACTCTCACCATGAGCACTGTCACCATGAGAAATGTCACCATGGGCACTGTCACCATGGGCACTGTCACCATGGACACTGTCACCATGAGCACTATTATCATGGGCAGTGCCACCATAAGAAATTTCACCATGGGAACTCCACCCATGTACACCGCCAGCATGAGCACAGTCACCATGGGCAGTGTCACCATGAGCACTGTCACCATGGGCACTGTAACCATGGGAACTGTCACCATGAGCACTGTTACCGTGAGTACTATCTCCATGGGCAGTGTCACCGTGAGCAATATCACCATGAGCAATGTCACCGTGAGCACTCTTATACTGGGGACTACCACCAAGGGCACTGTCTCCGTGATCACTGTCACCGTGAGCACTGGCACCATGGGCACTGTCACCATGGACACTGTCACAATGGGCACTGTCAACATGAGCACTGTCACCAAGGGAACTCTCACCATGAGCACTGTAACCATGGGAAATGTCACCATGGGCACTTTCACCATGGAAACTGTCACCATGAGCACTATCATCATGGGCAGTGCCACCATAAGGAATTTCACCATGGGAACTCCAACCATGTACACCGCTAGCATGAGCACAGTCATCATGGGCAGTGTCACCATGAACACTGTCACCATGAGCACTGTAACCATTGGCACTGCCACCTAGGGCACTGTCAGCATGGGTACTGTCACCATGGGCACTGTCACCATGGACATTGCCACAGTGACCACTGTCACCGTGAGCACTGTCACCATGGAAACTGTCACCATGAGCACTGTCACCAGTGACAGTGTCACCATGGGCACTGTCAACATGAGCAGTGTCACCATGGAATTCTCACCATGAGCACAGTCACCATGGGAAATGTCACCATGGGCAGTGTCACCTTGGGCACTCTCACCATGGGGAGTGTCACCATGAGCACTGTCACCATGGGCAGTGTCACCTTGAGCACTATCACCAAGGGCACTGTCACCGTGAGCACTATCACAGTGAGCACTGTCACCATGGGTAATGTCACCGTGTGCACTGTCACCATGAGCACTGTCACCATGAGCACTATCACCATGGGAACGGTCACCATGGGCACTGTCACCATGGGAACTGTCCACATGAGCACTGTCACGATGGACACTGTCAGCATGGGCACTGTCACCATTGACACTGTCACAATGGGCACTGTCAACATGAGCATTGTCACCATGGGAACTCTCACTAAGAGCACTGTCAACATGGGAAATTTCATCATGGGCACTCTCACCATGGGCACTCTCACCATGGGCACTCTCACCATGGACACTGTCACCATGAGCACTATCATCATGGGCAGTGCCACCATGAGGAATTTCACCATGGGAACTCCAACCATGTACACCGCCAGCATGAGCACAGTCACCATGGGCAGTGTCTCCATGAGCACTGTCACCTTGGGCACTTTCAACATGGGCACTCTCACCATGGGGACTGTCACCATGGACACTGTCATCATGATCTCTGTAACCATGGGAACTGTCACCATGAGCACTGCCATCTTGGGAACTGCCACCATGGACACTGCTACCATGAGCACTGTAACCATTGGCACTACCACTATGGGCACACTCACCATGGGTACTGTCACCATAGGTACTGTCACCATGAACACAGCCACAGTGAGCACTGTCACCGTGAGCACTGTCACCATGGGAACTGTCACCATGAGCACTGTCATCTTGGGAACCACCACCATGGACACTGCCACCATGAGCACTGTAACCATTGGCAGTGCCACCGTGGGCACAGTCACCACGGGTACTGTCACCATGGGCACTGTCACCATTGACACTGCCACAGTGAGCACTGTCACCGTGGGCACTGTCACCATGAGCACTGTCACCATGGGCACTGTCACCATGGACACTTTCACCATGGGTAGTGACTGTCACCATGGGCACTCTCACCATGGGCACTGTCACCATGGGCACTGTCACCATGGACCCAGTCACCATGGGCATTGTCACCATGGGCAGTGTCACCATGGGAACTCTCACCATGAGCACTGTAACCATGGGAAATGTCACCCTGGGCACTGTCACCATGGGCACTGTCACCATGGACACTGTCACCATGAGCACTATCATCATGGGCAGTGCCAATATAAGGAATTTTACCATGGGAACTCCACCCATGTACACCGCCAGCATGAGCACAGTCACCATGGGCAGTGTCACCATGAGCACTCTCACCATGGGCACTTTCAACATGGCCAATGTCACCATGGGCACTCTCACCATGGACACTGTCATCATGAGCACTGTAACCATTGGCACTGTTACCGTGCGCACTTTCACCATGGGAACTGTCAATATGAGCACTGTCACTGTGGGCACTGTCTCCATGGGCACTCTCACCATGGGCACTGTCACCATGGGCACTGTCAACATGAGCACTGTCACCATGGGCATTGTCACCGTGAGCAATATCAACATGGGCACTGTCACTGTGAGCACTATTACCATGGGCACTCTCACCATGTGCACTATCACCGTGAGCACTGTCACCGGGGGCACTGTCACCGTTTGCACTGTCACCATGAGCACTATCACCATGGGAAATGTCACCATGGGAACGGTCACCATGGGCACTGTCAAGATGAGCACTGTCACCATGGGCACTTTCAACATGGCCAATATCACCATGGGCACTCTCACCATGGATACTGTCATCATGAGCTCTGTTACCATTGAAACTGTCGCCATGAGCACTGTCATCTTGGGAACTGCCACCATGGACACTGCCACCATGAGCACTGTAACCATTGGCACTGTTACCGTGCGCACTTTCACCATGGGAACTGTCAATATGAGCACTGTCACTGTGGGCACTGTCTCCATGGACACTCTAACCATGGGCACTGTCACCATGGACACTGTCACCATGGGCACTGTCAACCTGAGCACTGTCACCATGGGATCTCTCACCTTGAGCACTGTTATCATGTGAAATGTCAACATGGGCATTATCATTATGGGCACTGTCACCATGGGCAGTGTCACCATGAGCAGTGTCACCATGGACACTGTCTCCATGGGAACTGTCACCATAAGCACTATCACCGTGAGCACTATCACCATGAGGACTATCACCAAGGGCACTGTCATCGTGAGCACTATCACCGTGAGCACTGTCACTGTGGGCACAGTCACCGTGTGCACTGTCACCATGAGCACTCTCACCTTGGGAAATGCCATCATGGGAATGGTCACCATGGGCACTCTCAAGATGAGCACTATCACCATGGGAAATCTCACCATGAGCACTGTCACCATGGGAATTGTCACCATGAGCACTCTCACCATAGGCACTGTTACCATGAGCACTGTCACCATGGGCACTGTCACCATGGTAAATGTCACCATGAGCTCTTTCACCTTGACCACTGTCAGCATGGGCTGTGTCACCATAAGCAATATCACCATGGGCAGTGTCACCATTAGCATTATTACCATGGACACTGTCACCATGAGCTCTATCATCGTGAGCACTGTCACCGTGGGCACTGTCAATGTGTGCACTGTCACCATAGGAAATCTCACCATGGGAAATGTCACGATGGGCACTAATACCATGGGAAGTGTCACCATGGGAACGGTCACCATGGCCGCTCTCACCATTGGCACTCTCACCATGGGCACTGTCACCATGGGCACTGTCAACATGAGCAGTGTCACCATAGGAACTCTCACCATGAGCACTGTCACCATGAGAAATGTCACCATGGGCACTGTCACCATGGGCACTGTCACCATGGACACTGTCACCATGAGCACTATTATCATGGGCAGTGCCACCATAAGAAATTTCACCATAGGAACTCCACCCATGTACACTGCCAGCATGAGCACAGTCACCATGGGCAGTGTCACCATGAGCACTGTCACCATGGTCACTGTAACCATGGGAACTGTCACCATGAGCACTGTTACCGTGAGTACTATCTCCATGGGCAGTGTCACCGTGAGCAATATCACCATGAGCAATGTCACCGTGAGCACTCTTATACTGGGGACTACCACCAAGGGCACTGTCTCCGTGATCACTGTCACCGTGAGCACTGGCACCATGGGCACTGTCACCATGGACACTGTCACAATGGGCACTGTCAACATGAGCACTGTCACCAAGGGAACTCTCACCATGAGCACTGTAACCATCGGAAATGTCACCATGGGCACTGTCACCATGGAAACTGTCACCATGAGCACTATCATCATGGGCAGTGCCACCATAAGTAATTTCACCATGGGAACTCCCACCATGTACACCGCTAGCATGAGCACAGTCATCATGGGCAGTGTCACCATGAACACTGTCACCATGAGCACTGTAACCATTGGCACTGCCACCTAGGGCACTGTCAGCATGGGTACTGTCACCATGGGCACTGTCACCATGGACATTGCCACAGTGACCACTGTCACCATGAGCACTGTCACCATGGAAACTGTCACCATGAGCACTGTCAACAGTGACAGTGTCACCATGGGCACTGTCAACATGAGCAGTGTCACCATGGAATTCTCACCATGAGCACAGTCACCATGGGAAATGTCACCATGGGCAGTGTCACCTTGGGCACTCTCACCATGGGGAGTGTCACCATGAGCACTGTCACCATGGGCAGTGTCACCTTGAGCACTATCACCAAGGGCACTGTCACCATGAGCATTATCACAGTGAGCACTGTCACCATGGGTAATGTCACCGTGTGCACTGTCACCATGAGCACTGTCACCATGAGCACTATCACCATGGGAACGGTCACCATGGGCACTGTCACCATGGGAACTGTCCACATGAGCACTGTCACGATGGACACTGTCAGCATGGGCACTGTCACCATTGACACTGTCACAATTGTCACTGTCAACATGAGCATTGTCACCATGGGAACTCTCACTAAGAGCACTGTCAACATGGGAAATTTCATCATGGGCACTCTCACCATGGGCACTCTCACCATGGACACTGTCACCATGAGCACTATCATCATGGGCAGTGCCACCATGAGGAATTTCACCATGGGAACTCCAACCATGTACACCGCCAGCATGAGCACAGTCACCATGGGCAGTGTCTCCATGAGCACTGTCACCTTGGGCACTTTCAACATGGGCACTCTCACCATGGGGACTGTCACCATGGACACTGTCATCATGATCTCTGTAACCATGGGAACTGTCACCATGAGCACTGCCATCTTGGGAACTGCCACCATGGACACTGCTACCATGAGCACTGTAACCATTGGCACTACCACTATGGGCACACTCACCATGGGTACTGTCACCATAGGTATTGTCACCATGAACACAGCCACAGTGAGCACTGTCACCGTGAGCACTGTCACCATGGGAACTGTCACCATGAGCACTGTCATCTTGGGAACCACCACCATGGACACTGCCACCATGAGCACTGTAACCATTGGCAGTGCCACCGTGGGCACAGTCACCATGGGTACTGTCACCATGGGCACTGTCACCATTGACACTGCCACAGTGAGCACTGTCACCGTGGGCACTGTCACCATGAGCACTGTCACCATGGGCACTGTCACCATGGACACTTTCACCATGGGCAGTGACTGTCACCATGGGCACTCTCACCATGGACACTGTCACTATGGGCACTGTCACCATGGACCCAGTCACCATGGGCATTGTCACCATGGGCAGTGTCACCATGGGAACTCTCACCATGAGCACTGTAACCATGGGAAATGTCACCCTGGGCACTGTCACCATGGGCACTGTCACCATGGACACTGTCACCATGAGCACTATCATCATGGGCAGTGCCACCATAAGGAATTTCACCATGGGAACTCCACCCATGTACACCGCCAGCATGAGCACAGTCACCATGGGCAGTGTCACCATGAGCACTCTCACCATGGGCACTTTCAACATGGGCACTGTCACCATGAGAACTGCCACCAGGAGCACTATCACCATGAGCACTATCACCAACGGCATTGTCACCGTGAGCACTATCTCCGTGAGCACTGTCACCATGGGCACTTTCAACATGGCCAATGTCACCATGGGCACTCTCACCATGGACACTGTCATCATGAGCTCTGTTACCACTGAAACTGTCACCATGAGCACTGTCATCTTGGGAACTGCCACCATGGACACTGCCACCATGAGCACTGTAACCATTGGCACTGTTACCGTGCGCACTTTCACCATGGGAACTGTCAATATGAGCACTGTCACTTTGGGCACTGTCTCCATGGGCACTCTAAGCATGGGCACTGTCACCATGGGCACTGTCAACATGAGCACTGTCACCATGGGCAGTGTCACCATGAGCAATATCAACATGGGCACTGTCACTGTGAGCACTATTACCATGTGCACTATCACCATGTGCATTATCACCATGAGCAATGTCACCGGGGGCACAGTCACCGTTTGCACTGTCACCATGAGCACTATCACCATGGGAAATGTCACCATGGGAACGGTCACCATGGGCACTGTCAATATGAGAACTGTCACCATGGGAACTGTCACCATGAGCACTGTCACCACAGGAAATGTCACCATGTTCACTGTCACCATGGGCACTATCACCATGCAGAGTGTCACAGTGGGCACTGTCACCATGGGCACTCTCACCATGGACACTGTCACCATGTGAACTGTCACCATGAGCACTATCACCGTGAGCACTGTCACCTTGGGCACTGTCACCATGAGCACTGTCACCATGGGCACTTTAACCATGGGAACTGTCACCATGAGCATTATCACCATGAGCACTATCACCATGGGCAGTGTCACCATGAGCAATATCACCATGGGCACTGTCACCGTGAGCACTATTACCATGGGCACTATCACCAAGGGCACTGTCATCGTGAGCAATGTCACCATGAGCACTGTCACCGTGGGCACTGTCACCATGAGAACTGTCACCATGGGCACTGTCACCATGGGAACTCTCACCATGAGTACTGTCACTGTGGACACTATCACCGTGAGCAATATCACAATGGGCACTGTCACCATGAGCACTATCACCAAGGGCACTGTTACCGTGAACACCATTACCATAGGCACTATCACCATGAGCACTATCACCGTGTGCACTGTCACCATGAGCACTATCACCATGGGAAGTGTCACCATGGGCACGGTCAACATGAGCACTGTCACCATGGGAACTCTCACCATGAGCACTTTCACAATGGGAAATGTCACCATGGGCACTGTCACCATCGGCAATGTCACCATGGGAACTGTCACCATGAGCACTATCATCATGAGCACAATCACCATGGGCAGTGTCACCGTGAGCAATATCACCAGGGGCAGTGTCACCATGAGCACTATCACCATGAGCACGATCACCATGGGAACTGTCACCATGTGCACTGTCAACATGAGCACTTACACCCTGGGAACTCTCACCATGGGCACTGTCACCATGGGCAGTGTCACCAAGGACACTGTCACCATGAGCACTATCATCATGGGCAGTGCCATCATGAGGAATTTCACCATGGGAACTCCAACCATGTACACCGCCAGCATGAGCACAGTCACCATGGGCAGTGTCACCATGAGCACTGTCACCATGGGCACTTTCAACATGGCCAATGTCACCATGGGCACTGTCACCATGGACACTGTCATCATGAGCTCTGTTACCACGGAGACTGCCACCATGAGCACTGTAACCATTGGCACTGCCACTGTGGTCACTGTCACCATGGGTACTGTCACCATGGGCACTGTCACCATGGACACTGCCACAGTGAGCACTGTAACAGTGAGCACTGTCACCATGGGCACTGTCACCAAGGAACTCTCACCATGAGCACTGTCACCATGGAAAATGTCACCATGGACAGTGTCACCACAGGCACTGTTACCATGGGCAGTGTCACCATGAGCACTATCACCATGGTCTGTGTCACCATAAGCAATATCACCAAGGGCACTGTCACCATGAGCACTATTACCATGGACACTATCACCATGAGCACTATCATTGTGAGCACTGTCACCGTGAGCAGTGTCACCGTGTACACTGTCACCATGAGCACTGTCACCATGAGCAATATCACCATGGGAAGTAACACCATGGGAACGGTCACCATGGGCACTCTCACCATGGGCACTGTCACCATGGGCACTGTCGCCATGGACACTGTCAACATGGGCACTGTCAACATGAGCATTGTCACCATACGAACTCTCACCATGAGCACTGTCACAATGGGAAATGTCACCATGGGCACTGTCACCATGGGAACTGTCACCATGGACACTGTCACCATCAGCAGTATCATCATGGGCAGTGCCACCATAAGGAATTTCACCATGGGAACTCCAACCATGTACACCGCCAGCATGAGAACAGTCACCATGGGCATTGTAACCATGAGCACTATCACCAAGGGCACTGTCACCATGAGCACTATCACCATGGGAAATGTCACCATGGGAACGGTCACCATGGGCACTGTCACCATGTGAACTTTCACCATGAGCACTATCACCAAGGGCACTGTCACCATGAGCACTGTCACCATGGGCACTTTCAACATGGGCACTGTCACCATAGGCAATGTCACCATGGGCACTGTCACCATGGACACTTTCACCATGGGCAGTGACTGTCACCATGGGCACTCTCACCATGGGCACTGTCACCATGGGCACTGTCACCATGGACCCAGTCACCATGGGCATTGTCACCATGGGCAGTGTCACCATGGGAACTCTCACCATGAGCACTGTAACCATGGGAAATGTCACCCTGGGCACTGTCACCATGGGCACTGTCACGATGGACCCAGTCACCATGAGAACTGTCACCATGGACACTGTCACCATGAGCACTATCATCATGGGAAATGTCACCATGGGCACTGTCACCATGGGCACTATCACCATGCAAAGTGTCACAGTGGGCCCTGTCACCATGGGCACTGTCACCATGGACACTGTCACCATGTGAACTGTCACCATGAGCACTATCACCGTGAGAACTGTCACCTTGGGCACTGTCACCATGGGCACTTTAACCATGGGAACTGTCACCATGAGCACTATCACCATGAGCACTATCACCATGGGCAGTGTCACCATGAGCAATATCACCAAGGGCACTGTCACCGTGAACACTATTACCATGGGCACTATCACCAAGGGCCCTGTCACCGTGAGCAATGTCACCATGAGCACTGTCACCGTGGGCACTGTCACCATGAGAACTGTCACCATGGGCACTGTCACCATGGGAACTCTCACCATGAGTACTGTTACTGTGGACACTATCACCGTGAGCAATATCACAATGGGCACTGTCACCATGAGCACTATCACCAAGGGCACTGTTATCGTGAACACCATTACCATAGGCACTATCACCATGAGCACTATCACTGTGTGCACTGTCACCCTGAGCACTGTCACCATGAGCACTATCACCATGGGAAGTGTCACCATGGACACTGTCACCATGAGCACTATCATCATGGGCAGTGCCACCATAAGGAATTTCACCATGGGAACTCCACCAATGTACACCGCCAACATGAGCACAGTCACCATGGGCAGTGTCACCATGAGCACTCTCACCATGGGCACTTTCAACTAGGGCACTGTCACCATGCAAACTGCCACCAGGAGCACTATCACCATGAGCACTATCACCAAGGGCATTGTCACCATGAGCACGATCTCCGTGAGCATTATCACCGTGAGCACTGTCACCATGGGCACTTTCAACATGGCCAATGTCACCATGGGCACTCTCACCATGGACACTGTCATCATGAGCACTGTAACCATTGGCACTGTTACCGTGCGCACTTTCACCATGGGAACTGTCAATATGGGCACTGTCACTGTGGGCACTGTCTCCATGGGCACTCTCACCATGAGCACTGTCATCATGGACACTGTCACCATGGGCACTGTCAACATGAGCACTGTCACCATGGGCAGTGTCACCGTGAGCAATATCAACATGGGCACTGTCACTGTGAGCACTATTACCATGTGCACTATCACCATGTGCACTATCACCGTGAGCACTGTCACCGGGGGCACTGTCACCGTTTGCACTGTCACCATGAGCACTATCACCATGGGAAATGTCACCATGGGAACGGTCACCATGGGCACTGTCAAGATGAGCACTGTCACCATGGGCACTGTCACCATTAGCACTTTCACCATGGGAAATGTCACCATGGGCACTGTCACCATGGGCACTATCACCATGCAAAGTGTCACAGTGGGCACTGTCACCATGGGCACTCTCACCATGGGCACTGTCACCATGTGAACTGTCACCATGAGCACTATCACCGTAAGCACTGTCACCTTGGGCACTCTCACCATGAGCACTGTCACCATGGGCACTTTAACCATGGGAACTGTCACCATGAGCACTATCACCATGAGCACTGTCACCTTGGGCACTGTCACCATGAGCACTGTCACCATGGGCACTTTAACCATGGGAACTGTCACCATGAGCACTATCACCGTGAGCACTGTCACCTTGGGCACTGTCACCATGAGCACTGTCACCTTGGGCACTTTAACCATGGGAACTGTCACCATGAGCACTATCACCATGGGCAGTGTCACCATGAGCAATATCACCATGGGCACTGTCACCATGAGCACTATTACCATGGGCACTATCACCAAGGGCACTGTCACCGTGAGCAATGTCACCATGAGAACTGTCACCATGGGCACTGTCACCATGGGAACTCTCACCATGAGTACTGTCACTGTGGACACTATCACCGTGAGCAATATCACAATGGGCACTGTCACCATGAGCACTATCACCAAGGGCACTATTACCGTCAACACCATTACCATAGGCACTATCACCATGAGCACTATCACCGTGTGCACTGTCACCATGAGCACTATCACCATGGGAAGTGTCACCATGGGCACTGTCATCATGAGCACTGTCACCATGGGAACTCTCACCATGAGCACTTTCACAATGGGAAATGTCACCATGGGCACTGTCACCATCGGCACTGTCACCATGGGAACTGTCACCATGAGCACTATCATCATGAGCACAATCACCATGGGCAGTGTCACCGTGAGCAATATCACCAGGGGCAGTGTCACCATGAGCACTATCACCATGAACACGATCAACATGGGAACTGTCCCCGTGTGCACTGTCAAAATGAGCACTTACACCATGGGCACTCTCACCATGGGCACTGTCACCATGGGCACTGTCACCATGGACCCAGTCACCATGGGCATTGTCACCATGGGCAGTGTCACCATGGGAACTCTCACCATGAGCACTGTAACCATGGGAAATGTCACCCTGGGCACTGTCACCATGGGCACTGTCACCATGGACACTGTCACCATGAGCACTATCATCATGGGCAGTGCCACCATAAGGAATTTCACCATGGGAACTCCACCCATGTACACCGCCAGCATGAGCACAGTCACCATGGGCAGTGTCACCATGAGCACTCTCACCATGGGCACTTTCAACATGGCCTATGTCACCATGGGCACTCTCACCATGGACACTGTCATCATGAGCACTGTAACCATTGGCACTGTTACCGTGCGCACTTTCACCATGGGAAATGTCAATATGAGCACTGTCACTGTGGGCACTGTCTCCATGGGCACTCTCACCATGGGCACTGTCACCATGGACACTGTCACCATGGGCACTGTCAACATGAGCACTGTCACCATGGGCAGTGTCACCGTGAGCAATATCAACATGGGCACTGTCACTGTGAGCACTATTACCATGTGCACTCTCACCATGTGCACTATCACCGTGAGCACTGTCACCAGGGGCACTGTCACCCTTTGCACTTTCACCATGAGCACTATCACCATGGGAAATGTCACCATGGGAACGGTCACCATGGGCACTGTCAAGATGAGCACTGTCACCATGGGAATTGTCACCATGAGCACTGTCACCATGGGAAATGTCACCATGGGCACTGTCACCATGGGCACTATCACCATGCAAAGTGTCACAGTGGGCACTGTCACCATGGGCACTCTCACCATGGACACTGTCACCATGTGAACTATCACCATGAGCACTATCACCGTGAGCACTGTCACCTTGGGCACTGTCACCATGAGCACTGTCACCATGGGCACTCTAACCATGGGAACTGTCACCATGAGCACTATCACCATGAGCACTGTCACCATGAGCAATATCACCATGGGCACTGTCACCGTGAGCACTATTACCATGGGCACTATCACCAAGGGCACTGTCACCGTGAGCAATGTCACCATGAGCACTGTCACCGTGGGCACTGTCACCATGAGAACTGTCACCATGGGCACTGTCACCATGGGCATTGTCACCATGGGCAGTGTCACCATGGGAACTCTCACCATGAGCACTGTAACCATGGGAAATGTCACCCTGGGCACTGTCACCATGGGCACTGTCACCATGGACACTGTCACCATGAGCACTATCATCATGGGCAGTGCCACCATAAGGAATTTCGCCATGGGAACTCCACCCATGTACACCGCCAGCATGAGCACAGTCACCATGGGCAGTGTCACCATGAGCACTCTCACCATGGGCACTTTCAACATGGCCTATGTCACCATGGGCACTCTCACCATGGACACTGTCATCATGAGCACTGTAACCATTGGCACTGTTACCGTGCGCACTTTCACCATGGGAACTGTCAATATGAGCACTGTCACTGTGGGCATTGTCTCCATGGGCACTCTAACCATGGGCACTGTCACCATGGACACTGTCACCATGGGCACTGTCACCATGAGCACTGTAACCATTGGCACTGCCACCTAGGGCACTGTCAGCATGGGTACTGTCACCCTGGGCACTGTCACCATGGGCACTGTCACCATGGACACTGTCACCATGAGCACTATCCTCATGGGCAGTGCCACCATAAGGAATTTCACCATGGGAACTCCACCCATGTACACCGCCAGCATGAGCACAGTCACCATGGGCAGTGTCACCATGAGCACTCTCACCATGGGCACTTTCAACATGGGCACTGTCACCATGAGAACTGCCACCAGGAGCACTATCACCATGAGCACTATCACCAACGGCATTGTCACCGTGAGCACTATCTCCGTGAGCACTGTCACCATGGGCACTTTCAACACGGCCAAAGTCACCATGGGCACTCTCACCATGGACACTGTCATCATGAGCTCTGTTACCATTGAAACTGTCACCATGAGCACTGTCATCTTGGGAACTGCCACCATGGACACTGCCACCATGAGCACTGTAACCATTGGCACTGTTACCGTGCGCACTTTCACCATGGGAACTGTCAATATGAGCACTGTCACTGTGGGCACTGTCTCCATGGGCACTCTAAGCATGGGCACTGTCACCATGGGCACTGTCAACATGAGCACTGTCACCATGGGCAGTGTCACCATGAGCAATATCAACATGGGCACTGTCACTGTGAGCACTATTACCATGTTCACTATCACCATGTGCATTATCACCGTGAGCAATGTCACCGGGGGCACAGTCACCGTTTGCACTGTCACCATGAGCACTATCACCATGGGAAATGTCACCATGGGAACGGTCACCATGGGCACTGTCAATATGAGAACTGTCACCATGGGAACTGTCACCATGGGCACTATCACCATGCAGAATGTCACAGTGGGCACTGTCACCATGGGCAGTCTCACCATGGACACTGTCACCATGTGAACTGTCACCATGAGCACTATCACCGTGAGCACTGTCACCTTGGGCACTGTCACCATGAGCACTGTCACCATGGGCACTTTAACCATGGGAACTGTCACCATGAGCACTATCACCATGAGCACTATCACCATGGGCAGTGTCACCATGAGCAATATCACCATGGGCACTGTCACCGTGAGCACTATTACCATGGGCACTATCACCAAGGGCACTGTCATCGTGAGCAATGTCACCATGAGCACTGTCACCGTGGGCACTGTCACCATGAGAACTGTCACCATGGGCACTGTCACCATGGGAACTCTCACCATGAGTACTGTCACTGTGGACACTATCACCGTGAGCAATATCACAATGGGCACTGTCACCATGAGCACTATCACCAAGGGCACTGTTACTGTGAACACCATTACCATAGGCACTATCACCATGAGCACTATCACCGTGTGCACTGTCACCATGAGCACTATCACCATGGGAAGTGTCACCATGGGCACTGTCAACATGAGCACTGTCACCATGGGAACTCTCACCATGAGCACTTTCACAATGGGAAATGTCACCATGGGCACTGTCACCATCGGCACTGTCACCATGGGAACTGTCACCATGAGCACTATCATCATGAGCACAATCACCATGGGCAGTGTCACCGTGAGCAATATCACCAGGGGCAGTGTCACCATGAGCACTATCACCATGAGCACGATCACCATGGGAACTGTCACCATGTGCACTGTCAACATGAGCACTTACACCCTGGGAACTCTCACCATGGGCACTGTCACCATGGGCAGTGTCACCATGGACACTGTCACCATGAGCACTATCATCATGGGCAGTGCCATCATGAGGAATTTCACCATGGGAACTCCAACCATGTACACCGCCAGCATGAGCACAGTCACCATGGGCAGTGTCACCATGAGCACTGTCACCATGGGCACTTTCAACATGGCCAATGTCACCATGGGCACTGTCACCATGGACACTGTCATCATGAGCTCTGTTACCACGGACACTGCCATCATAAGCACTGTAACCATTGGCACTGCCACTGTGGTCACTGTCACCATGGGTACTGTCACCATGGGCACTGTCACCATGGGCACTGTCACCATGGACACTGCCACAGTGAGCACTGTCACCATGGGCACTGTCCCCAAGGAACTCTCACCATGAGCACTGTCACCATGGAAAATGTTACCATGGGCAGTGTCACCACAGGCACTGTTACCATGGGCAGTGTCACCATGAGCACTATCACCATGGTCTGTGTCACCGTAAGCAATATCACCAAGGGCACTGTCACCATGAGCACTATTACCATCGACACTATCAACATGAGCACTATCATTGTGAGCACTGTCACCTTGAGCACTATCACCATTGACACTGTCACCATGGGCACATTCACCATGGACACTGTCACCATGAGCAATATCATCATGGGCAGTGCCACCATGAGGAATTTCACCATGGGAACTCCAACCATGTACACCGCCAGCATGAGCCCAGTCACCATGGGCAGTGTCACGATGAGCACTGTCACCATGCACACTTTCAACATGGGCATTGTCACCATGGACACTGTCACCATGGACACTGTCATCATGAGCCCTATTATCATGGGAACTGTCACCATGAGCACTGTCTTCTTGGGAACTGCCACCATGGACAATGCCACCATGAGCACTGTAACCATTGGCACTGCCACCGTGGGCACTGTCAACATGGGTACTGTCACCATGGGCACTGTCACCATTGACATTGCCACAGTGAGCACTGTCACCGTGAGCACTGTCACCATGGGAACTCTCACGATGAGCACTGTCACCATTAGCACTATCACCATGGGAACTGTCACCATGGGAATGGTCACCATGGGCACTGTCAACATGACTGCTGTCACCATGGAAACTCTCGCCATGAGCACTGTCACCATTGGAAAAGTCACCATGGGCACTGTCACCATGGGAACTGTCACCATGGGCACTTTCAACATGGGCACTGTCACCACGCGAAATGTCACCATGAGCACTATGACCTTTATCACTATCACCATAAGCAGTATCACCAAAGGCACTGTCACCATGAGCACTATCACCGTGAGCACTATCACCATGAGCACTGTCACCATAAACACTGTCACCGGGGCACTGTCAATATTAGCACTGTCACTGTGGGCAGTATCACCGTGAGCACTCTCACAATGGGCACTGTCACCATGGGCACTGTCACCATGAGCACTATCACCATGAGCACTATCACCAAGTGCACTGTCACCGTGAGAACTATTACCATAGGCACTATCACCATGAGCACAATCACCATGAGCAATATCACCCTGTGCACTGTCACCATAAGCAGGGTCACCATGAGAACTATCACCATGGTCACTGTCACCATGAGGACGGTCACACTGGGCACTGTCAACATGAGCACTGTCACCATGGAAACTCTCACCATGAGCACTGTCACCATGGGAAAAGTCACCATGGGCACTGTCAACATGGGAACTGTCACCATGGGCACTTTCAGCTTGGGCACTGTCACCATGCGAACTGTCACCATGAGCACTATGACCTTTAGCACTATCACCATGAGCACTGTCAACATAAACACTGTCACCGGGGGCACTGTCAACATTAGCACTGTCACTGTGGGCACTATCACGGTGAGCACTATTACAATGGGCACTGTCACCAAGGGCACTGTCACCATGAGCACTATCACCCTGTGCACTGTCATCATGTGCAGTGTCACCATGAGAATTATCACCATGGTGACTGTCACCATAGGAATGGTCACCATCGGCACTGTCAACATGAGCACTGTCACTGTGGGAACTCTCACCATGAGGACTGTCACCAGGGGAAATGTTACAATGGGCACTGTCACCATGGTAACTGTCACCCTGAGCACTGTCACCGTGGGCACTGTCACCATGGGCACTCTCACCATGGGCACAGTTACCATGCACACTGTCACCATGGGACTGTCACCATGGACATTGCCACAGTCAGCACTGTCACCGTGAGCACTGTCACCATGGGAAATGTCACCATGAGCACTGTCACCATGGGAACTGTCACCATGAGCACTGTCACCATGAGTACTATCACCATGGGAACTGTCACCATGGGAATGGTCACCATGGGCACTGTCAACATGAACACTGTCACCATGGAAACTCTCACCATGAGCACTGTCACAATGGGCACTGTCACCATGGGAACTGT
Source organism: Balaenoptera physalus (assembly GCF_965194825.1). Classification (NCBI taxonomy): domain Eukaryota; kingdom Metazoa; phylum Chordata; class Mammalia; order Artiodactyla; family Balaenopteridae; genus Balaenoptera; species Balaenoptera physalus. The sequence continues at coordinate 631,778 of NW_028126274.1, read as the reverse complement.
CACCATGGGCACTTTCAACATGGGCACTGTCACCATGGGAACTGTCACCATGAGCACTATGACCTTTAGCACTATTACCATGAGCACTATCACCAAGGGCACTGTCACCATGAGCACTATCACCATGAGCACTGTCACCATAAACACTGTCACCGGGGGCACTGTCAATATTAGCACTGTCACTGTGGGCATTATCACCGTGAGCACTATCACAATGGGCACTGTCACCATGGGCCCTGTCACCATTAGCACTATCACCATGAGCACTATCACCATGTACACTGTCACCATGAGCAGGGTCACCATGAGAACTATCACCATGGTCACTGTCACCATGGGAACGGTCACCATGGGCACTGTTAACATGAGCACTGTCACCATGGAAACTCTCACCCTGAGCATTGTCACCATGGGAAATGTCACCATGGGCAATGTGACCATGGGCACTGTCACCATGGGAATTGTCACCATGAGCACTGTCACCATGGGCACTGTGACCATGGACACTGTCACCATGGGCACTGTCATCATGGGCACTCTCACCATGGGAACTGGCACAATGGACGCTGTCACCATGGGCACTGTCAACCTGAGCACTGTCACCATGGGAACTCTCACCATGAGCACTGTTATCATGTGAAATGTCAACATGGGCATTATCATTATGGGCACTGTCACCATGGGCAGTGTCACCATGAGCAGTGTCACCATGGACACTGTCTCCATGGGAACTGTCACCATAAGCACTATCACCGTGAGCACTATCACCATGAGGACTATCACCAAGGGCACTGTCATCGTGAGCACTATCACCGTGAGCACTGTCACTGTGGGCACAGTCACCGTGTGCACTGTCACCATGAGCACTCTCACCTTGGGAAATGCCATCATGGGAACGGTCACCATGGGCACTCTCAAGATGAGCACTATCACCATGGGAAATCTCACCATGAGCACTGTCACCATGGGAATTGTCACCATGAGCACTCTCACCATAGGCACTGTTACCATGAGCACTGTCACCATGGGCACTGTCACCATGGTAAATGTCACCATGAGCTCTTTCACCTTGACCACTGTCAGCATGGGCTGTGTCACCATAAGCAATATCACCATGGGCAGTGTCACCATTAGCATTATTACCATGGACACTGTCACCATGAGCTCTATCATCGTGAGCACTGTCACCGTGGGCACTGTCAATGTGTGCACTGTCACCATAGGACATCTCACCATGGGAAATGTCACGATGGGCACTAATACCATGGGAAGTGTCACCATGGGAACGGTCACCATGGCCGCTCTCACCATTGGCACTCTCACCATGGGCACTGTCACCATGGGCACTGTCAACATGAGCACTGTCACCATAGGAACTCTCACCATGAGCACTGTCACCATGAGAAATGTCACCATGGGCACTGTCACCATGGGCACTGTCACCATGGACACTGTCACCATGAGCACTATTATCATGGGTAGTGCCACCATAAGAAATTTCACCATGGGAACTCCACCCATGTACACCGCCAGCATGAGCACTGTCACCATGGGCAGTGTCACCATGAGCACTGTCACCATGGGCACTGTAACCATGGGAACTGTCACCATGAGCACTGTTACCGTGAGTACTATCTCCATGGGCAGTGTCACCGTGAGCAATATCACCATGAGCAATGTCACCGTGAGCACTCTTATACTGGGGACTACCACCAAGGGCACTGTCTCCGTGATCACTGTCACCGTGAGCACTGGCACCATGGGCACTGTCAGCATGGACACTGTCACAATGGGCACTGTCAACATGAGCACTGTCACCAAGGGAACTCTCACCATGAGCACTGTAACCATGGGAAATGTCACCATGGGCAGTGTCACCATGGACACTGTCACCATGAGCACTATCATCATGGGCAGTGCCATCATGAGGAATTTCACCATGGGAACTCCAACCATGTACACCGCCAGCATGAGCACAGTCACCATGGGCAGTGTCACCATGAGCACTGTCACCATGGGCACTTTCAACATGGCCAATGTCACCATGGGCACTGTCACCATGGACACTGTCATCATGAGCTCTGTTACCACGGACACTGCCACCATGAGCACTGTAACCATTGGCACTGCCACTGTGGTCACTGTCACCATGGGTACTGTCACCATGGGCACTGTCACCATGGACACTGCCACAGTGAGCACTGTAACAGTGAGCACTGTCACCATGGGCACTGTCACCAAGGAACTCTCACCATCAGCACTGTCACCATGGAAAATGTCACCATGGGCAGTGTCACCACAGGTACTGTTACCATGGGCAGTGTCACCATGAGCACTATCACCATGGTCTGTGTCACCGTAAGCAATATCACCAAGGGCACTGTCACCATGAGCACTATTACCATGGACACTATCACCATGAGCACTATCATTGTGAGCACTGTCACCGTGAGCACTGTCACCGTGTACACTGTCACCATGAGCACTGTCACCATGAGCAATATCACCATGGGAACGGTCACCATGGGCACTCTCACCATGGGCACTGTCACCATGGACACTGTCAACATGGGCACTGTCAACATGAGCATTGTCACCATGCGAACTCTCACAATGAGCACTGTCACAATGGGAAATATCACCATGGGCACTGTCACCATGGGAACTGTCACCATGGACACTGTCACCATCAGCAATATCATCATGGGCAGTGCCACCATAAGGAATTTCACCATGGGAACTCCAACCATGTACACCGCCAGCATGAGAACAGTCACCATGGGCAGTGTAACCATGAGCACTATCACCAAGGGCACTGTCACCATGACCACGATCACCATGGGAAATGTCACCATGGGAACGGTCACCATGGGCACTGTCACCATGTGAACTTTCACCATGAGCACTATCACCAAGGGCACTGTCACCATGAGCACTGTCACCATGGGCACTTTCAACATGGGCACTGTCACCATAGGCAATGTCACCATGGGCACTGTCACCATGGGCACTGTCACCATGGACACTTTCACCATGGGCAGTGACTGTCACCATGGGCACTCTCACCATGGGCACTGTCACCATGGGCACTGTCACCATGGACCCAGTCACCATGGGCATTGTCACCATGGGCAGTATCACCATGGAAACTCTCACCATGAGCACTGTAACCATGGGAAATGTCACCCTGGGCACTGTCACCATGGGCACTGTCACCATGGACCCAGTCACCATGAGAACTGTCACCATGGACACTGTCACCATGAGCACTATCATCATGGGAAATGTCACCATGGGCACTGTCACCATGGGCACTATCACCATGCAAAGTGTCACAGTGGGCCCTGTCACCATGGGCACTGTCACCATGGACACTGTCACCATGTGAACTGTCACCATGAGCACTATCACCGTGAGAACTGTCACCTTGGGCACTGTCACCATGGGCACTTTAACCATGGGAACTGTCACCATGAGCACTATCACCATGAGCACTATCACCATGGGCAGTGTCACCATGAGCAATATCACCATGGGCACTGTCACCGTGAACACTATTACCATGGGCACTATCACCAAGGGCACTGTCACCGTGAGCAATGTCACCATGAGCACTGTCACCGTGGGCACTGTCACCATGAGAACTGTCACCATGGGCACTGTCACCATGGGAACTCTCACCATGAGTACTGTCACTGTGGACACTATCACCGTGAGTAATATCACAATGGGCACTGTCACCATGAGCACTATCACCAAGGGCACTGTTACCGAGAACACCATTATCATAGGCACTATCATCATGAGCACTATCACCGTGTGCACTGTCACCATGAGCACTATCACCATGGGAAGTGTCACCATGGGCACTGTCAACATGAGCACTGTCACCATGGGAAATCTCCCCATGAGCACTTTCACAATTGGAAATGTCACCATGGGCACTGTCACCATCGGCACTGTCACCATGGGAACTTTCACCATGAGCTCTATCATCATGAGCACAATCACCATGGGCAGTGTCACCATGAGCAATATCACCAGGGGCAGTGTCACCATGAGCACTATCACCATGAGCACGATCACCATGGGAACTGTCACCATGTGCACTGTCAACATGAGCACTTACACCCTGGGAACTCTCACCATGGGCACTGTCACCATGGGCAGTGTCACCATGGACACTGTCACCATGAGCACTATCATCATGGGCAGTGCCATCATGAGGAATTTCACCATGGGAACTCCAACCATGTACACCGCCAGCATGAGCACAGTCACCATGGGCAGTGTCACCATGAGCACTGTCACCATGGGCACTTTCAACATGGCCAATGTCACCATGGGCACTGTCACCATGGACACTGTCATCATGAGCTCTGTTACCACGGACACTGCCAACATGAGCACTGTAAACATTGGCACTGCCACTGTGGTCACTGTCACCATGGGTACAGTCACCATGGGCACTGTCACCATGGACACTGCCACAGTGAGCACTGTAACAATGAGCACTGTCACCATGGGCACTGTCACCAAGGAACTCTCACCATGAGCAATGTCACCATGGAAAATGTCGCCATGGGCAGTGTCACCACAGGCACTGTTACCATGGGCAGTGTCACCATGAGCACTATCACCATGGTCTGTGTCACCGTAAGCAATATCACCAAGGGCACTGTCACCATGAGCACTATTACCATGGACACTATCACCATGAGCACTATCATTGTGAGCACTGTCACCGTGAGCACTGTCACCGTGTACACTGTCACCATGAGCACTGTCACCAGAGCAATATCACCATGGGAAGTAACACCATGGGAACGGTCACCATGGGCACTCTCACCATGGGCACTGTCACCATGGGCACTGTCACCATGGACACTGTCAACATGGGCACAGTCAACATGAGCATTGTCACCATGGACACTTTCACCATGGGCAGTGACTGTCACCATGGGCACTCTCACCATGGGCACTGTCAACATGGGCACTGTCACCATGGACCCAGTCACCATGGGCATTGTCACCATGGGAACTGTCACCCTGGGCACTGTCACCATGGGCACTGTCACCATGGACACTGTCACCATGAGCACTATCATCATGGGCAGTGCCACCATAAGGAATTTCACCATGGGAACTCCACCCATGTACACCGCCAGCATGAGCACAGTCACCATGGGCAGTGTCACCATGAGCACTCTCACCATGGGCACTTTCAACATGGGCACTGTCACCATGAGTACTGCCACCATGAGCACTATCACCATGAGCACTATCACCAAGGGCATTGTCACCGTGAGCACTTTCTCCGTGAGCACTGTCACCATGGGCACTTTCAACATGGCCAATGTCACCATGGGCAATCTCACCATGGATACTGTCATCATGAGATCTGTTACCATTGAAACTGTCACCATGAGCACTGTCATCTGGGGAACTGCCACAATGGACACTGCCACCATGAGCACTGTAACCATTGACACTGTTACCGTGCGCACTTTCACCATGGGAACTGTCAATATGAGCACTGTCACTGTGGGCACTGTCTCCATGGGCACTCTAAGCATGGGCACTGTCACCATGGGCACTGTCAACATGAGCACTGTCACCATGGGCAGTGTCACCATGAGCAATATCAACATGGGCACTTTCACTGTGAGCACTTTTACCATGTGCACTATCACCATGTGCACTATCACCGTGAGCAATGTCACCGGGGGCACAGTCACCGTTTGCACTGTCACCATGAGCACTATCACCATGGGAAATGTCACCATGGGCACTGTCAATATGAGCACTGTCACCATGGGAACTGTCACCATGAGCACTGTCACCATGGGAAATGTCACCATGGGCACTGTCACCATGGGCACTATCACCATGCAGAGTGTCACAGTGGGCACTGTCACCATGGGCACTCTCACCATGGACACTGTCACCATGTGAACTGTCACCATGAGCACTATCACCGTGAGCACTGTCACCTTGGGCACTGTCACCATGAGCACTGTCACTATGGGCACTTTAACCATGGGAACTGTCACCATGAGCACTATCACCATGAGCACTATCACCATGGGCAGTGTCACCATGAGCAATATCACCATGGGCACTCTCACCGTGAGCACTATTACCATGGGCACTATCACCAAGGGCACTGTCATCGTGAGCAATGTCACCATGAGCACTGTCACCGTGGGCACTGTCACCATGAGAACTGTCACCATGGGCACTGTCACCATGGGAACTCTCACCATGAGTACTGTCACTGTGGACACTATCACCGTGAGCAATATCACAATGGGCACTGTCACCATGAGCACTATCACCAAGGGCACTGTTACCGTGAACACCATTACCATAGGCACTATCACCATGAGCACTATCACCGTGTGCACTGTCACCATGAGCACTATCACCATGGGAAGTGTCACCATGGGCACTGTCAACATGAGCACTGTCACCATGGGAACTCTCCCCATGAGCACTTTCACAATGGGAAATGTCACCATGGGCACTGTCACCATCGGCACTGTCACCATGGGAACTGTCACCATGAGCACTATCATCATGAGCACAATCACCATGGGCAGTGTCACCGTGAGCAATATCACCAGGGGCAGTGTCACCATGAGCACTAACACCATGAGCACGATCACCATGGGAACTGTCACCATGTGCACTGTCAACATGAGCACTTACACCCTGGGAACTCTCACCATGGGCACTGTCAGCATGGGCAGTGTCACCATGGACACTGTCACCATGAGCACTATCATCATGGGCAGTGCCAATATGAGGAATTTCACCATGGGAACTCCAACTATGTACACCGCCAGCATGAGCACAGTCACCATGGGCAGTGTCACCATGAGCACTGTCACCATGGGCACTTTCAACATGGCCAATGTCACCATGGTCACTGTCACCATGGACACTGTCATCATGAGCTCTGTTACCACGGACACTGCCACCATGAGCACTGTAACCATTGGCACTGCCACTGTGGTCACTGTCACCATGGGTACTGTCACCATGGGCACTGTCACCATGGACACTGCCACAGTGAGCACTGTAACAGTGAGCACTGTCACCATGGGCACTGTCACCAAGGAACTCTCACCATGAGCAATGTCACCATGGAAAATGTCACCATGGGCAGTGTCACCACAGGCACTGTTACCATGGGCAGTGTCACCATGAGCACTATCACCATGGTCTGTGTCACCGTAAGCAATATCACCAAGGGCACTGTCACCGTGAGCACTGTCACCATTGACACTGTCACCATGGGCACATTCACCATGGACACTGTCACCATGAGCAATATCACCATGGGAAGTAACACCATGGGAACGGTCACCATGGGCACTCTCACCATGGGCACTGTCACCATGGGCACTGTCACCATGGACACTGTCAACATGGGCACTGTCAACATGAGCATTGTCACCATACGAACTCTCACCATGAGCACTGTCAAAATGGGAAATGTCACCATGGGCACTGTCACCATGGGAACTGTCACCATGGACACTGTCACCATCAGCAGTATCATCATGGGCAGTGCCACCATAAGGAATTTCACCATAGGAACTCCAACCATGTACACCGCCAGCATGAGAACAGTCACCATGGGCAGTGTAACCATGAGCACTATCACCAAGGGCACTGTCACCATGAGCACTATCACCATGGGAAATGTCACCATGGGAACGGTCACCATGGGCACTGTCACCATGTGAACTTTCACCATGAGCACTATCACCAAGGGCACTGTCACCATGAGCACTGTCACCATGGGCACTTTCAACATGGGCACTGTCACCATAGGCAATGTCACCATGGGCACTGTCACCATGGACACTTTCACCATGGGCAGTTACTGTCAACATGGGCACTCTCACCATGGGCACTGTCACCATGGGCACTGTCACCATGGACCCAGTCACCATGGGCATTGTCACCATGGGCAGTGTCACCATGGGAACTCTCACCATGAGCACTGTAACCATGGGAAATGTCACCCTGGGCACTGTCACCATGGGCACTGTCACCATGGACCCAGTCACTATGAGAACTGTCACCATGGACACTGTCACCTTGAGCACTATCATCATGGGAAATGTCACCATGGGCACTGTCACCATGGGCACTATCACCATGCAAAGTGTCACAATGGGCCCTGTCACCATGGGCACTGTCACCATGGACACTGTCACCATGAGCACTATCATCATGGGCAGTGCCACCATAAAGAATTTCACCATGGGAACTCCACCCATGTACACCGCCAGCATGAGCACAGTCACCATGGCAGTGTCACCATGAGCACTCTCACCATGGGCACTTTCAACACGGCCAATGTCACCATGGGCACTCTCACCATGGACACTGTCATCATGAGCACTATAAACATTGGCACTGTTACCGTGCGCACTTTCACCATGGGAACTGTCAATATGAGCACTGTCACTGTGGGCACTGTCTCCATGGGCACTCTCACCATGGGCACTGTCACCATGGACACTGTCACCATGGGCACTGTCAACATGAGCACTGTCACCATGGGCAGTGTCACCGTGAGCAATATCATCATGGGCACTGTCACTGTGAGCACTATTACCATGTGCACTCTCACCATGTGCACTATCACCGTGAGCACTGTCACCGGGGGCACTGTCACCGTTTGCAATGTCACCATGAGCACTATCACCATGGGAAATGTCACCATGGGAACGGTCACCATGGGCACTGTCAAGATGAGCACTGTCACCATGGGAATTGTCACCATGAGCACTGTCACCATGGGAAATGTCACCATGGGCACTGTCACCATGGGCACTATCACCATGCAAAGTGTCACAGTGGGCACTGTCACCATGGGCACTCTCACCATGGACCCTGTCACCATGTGAACTGTCACCATGAGCACTATCACCGTGAGCACTGTCACCTTGGGCACTGTCACCATGAGCACTGTCACCATGGGCATTTTAACCATGGGAACTGTCACCATGAGCACTATCACCATGAGCATTATCACCATGGGCAGTGTCACCATGAGCAATATCACCATGGGCACTGTCACCGTGAGCACTATTACCATGGGCACTATCACAAAGGGCACTGTCACCGTGAGCAATGTCACCATGAGCACTGTCACCGTGGGCACTGTCACCATGAGAACTGTCACCATGGGCACGGTCACCATGGGAACTCTCACCATGAGTACTGTCACTGTGGACACTATCACCGTGAGCAATATCACAATGGGCACTGTCACCATGACCACTATCACCAAGGGCACTGTTACCGTGAACACCATTACCATAGGCACTATCACCATGAACACTATCACCGTGTGCACTGTCACCCTGAGCACTGTCACCATGAGCACTATCACCATGGGAAGTGTCACCATGGGCACTGTCAACATGAGCACTGTCACCATGGGAACTCTCACCATGAGCACTTTCACAATGGGAAATGTAACCATGGGCACTGTCACCATCGGCACTGTCACCATGCGAACTGTCACCATGAGCACTATCACCATGAGCACAATCACCATGGGCAGTGTCACCGTGAGCATTATCACCAGGGGCAGTGTCACCATGAGCACTATCACCATGAGCACGATCACCATGGGAACTGTCACCGTGTGCACTGTCAACATGACCACTTACACCATGGGAACTCTCACCATGGGCACTGTCACCATGGGCAGTGTCACCATGGACATTGTCACCATGAGCACTATCATCATGGGCAGTGCCATCATGAGGAATTTCACCATGGGAACTCCAACCATGTACACCGCCAGCATCAGCACAGTCACCATGGGCAGTATCACCATGAGCACTGTCACCATGGGCACTTTCAACATGGCCATTGTCACCATGGGCACTGTCACCATGGACACTGTCGTCATGAGCTGTTACCACGGACACTGCCACCATGAGCACTGTAACCATTGGCACTGCCACTGTGGTCACTGTCACCATGGGTACTGTCACCATGGGCACTGTCACCATGGACACTGCCACAGTGAGCACTGTTACAGTGAGCACTGTCACCATGGGCACTGTCCCCAAGGAACTCTCACCATGAGCACTGTCACCATGGAAAATGTCACCATGGGCAGTGTCACCACAGGCACTGTTACCATGGGCAGTGTCACCATGAGCACTATCACCATGGTATGTGTCACCGTAAGCAATATCACCAAGGGCACTGTCACCATGAGCACTATTACCATGGACACTATCACCATGAGCACTATCATTGTGAGCACTGTCACCGTGAGCACTATCCCCATTGACACTGTCACCATGGGCACATTCACCATGGACACTGTCACCATGAGCAATATCATCATGGGCAGTGCCACCATGAGGAATTTCACCATGGGAACTCCAACCATGTACACCGCCAGCATGAGCACAGTCACCATGGGCAGTGTCACGATGAGCACTGTCACCATGCACACTTTCAACATGGGCATTGTCACCATGGACACTGTCACCATGGACACTGTCATCATGAGCCCTATTATCATGGGAACTGTCACCATGAGCACTGTCTTCTTGGGAACTGCCACCATGGACAATGCCACCATGAGCACTGTAACCATTGGCACTGCCACCGTGGGCACTGTCAACATGGGTACTGTCGCCATGGGCACTGTCACCATGGACATTGCCACAGTGAGCACTGTCACCGTGAGCACTGTCACCATGGGAACTCTCACGATGAGCACTGTCACCATTAGCACTATCACCATGGGAACTGTCACCATGGGAATGGTCACCATGGGCACTGTCAACATGACCGCTGTCACCATGGAAACTCTCGCCATGAGTACTGTCACCATTGGAAAAGTCACCATGGGCACTGTCACCATGGGAACTGTCACCATGGGCACTTTCAACATGGGCACTGTCACCACGCGAAATGTCACCATGAGCACTATGACCTTTATCACTATCACCATAAGCAGTATCACCAAAGGCACTGTCACCATGAGCACTATCACCGTGAGCACTATCACCATGAGCACTATCACCATAAACACTGTCACCGTGGCACTGTCAATATTAGCACTGTCACTGTGGGCAGTATCACCGTGAGCACTCTCACAATGGGCACTGTCACCATGGGCACTGTCACCATGAGCACTATCACCATGAGCACTATCACCAAGTGCACTGTCACCGTGAGAACTATTACCATAGGCACTATCACCATGAGCACAATCACCATGAGCAATATCACCCTGTGCACTGTCACCATAAGCAGGGTCACCATGAGAACTATCACCATGGTCACTGTCACCATGAGGACGGTCACAGTCGGCACTGTCAACATGAGCACTGTCACCATGGAAACTCTCACCATGAGCACTGTCACCATGGGAAAAGTCACCATGGGCACTGTCAACATGGGAACTGTCACCATGGGCACTTTCAGCTTGGGCACTGTCACCATGCGAACTGTCACCATGAGCACTATGACCTTTAGCACTATCACCATGAGCACTGTCACCATAAACACTGTCACCGGGGGCACTGTCAACATTAGCACTGTCACTGTGGGCACTATCACGGTGAGCACTATTACAATGGGCACTGTCACCAAGGGCACTGTAACCATGAGCACTATCACCCTGTGCACTGTCATCATGTGCAGTGTCACCATGAGAACTATCACCATGGTGACTGTCACCATAGGAATGGTCACCATCGGCACTGTCAACATGAGCACTGTCACCGTGGGAATTCTCACCATGAGGACTGTCACCAGGGGAAATGTTACAATGGGCACTGTCACCATGGTAACTGTCACCCTGAGCACTGTCACCGTGGGCACTGTCACCATGGGAACTCTCACCATGAGGACTGTCACCAGGGGAAATGTTACAATGGGCACTGTCACCATGGTAACTGTCACCCTGAGAACTGTCACCATGGGCACTGTCACCATGGGCACTCTCACCATGGGCACAGTTACCATGCACACTGTCACCATGGGATTGTCACCATGGACATTGCCACAGTCAGCACTGTCACCGTGAGCACTGTCACCATGGGAAATGTCACCATGAGCACTGTCACCATGGGAACTGTCACCATGAGCACTGTCACCATGAGTACTATCACCATGGGAACTGTCACCATGGGAATGGTCACCATGGGCACTGTCAACATGAACACTGTCACCATGGAAACTCTCACCATGAGCACTGTCACAATGGGCACTGTCACCATGGGAACTGTCACCATGGGCACTTTCAACATGGGCACTGTCACCATGGGAACTGTCACCATGAGCACTATGACCTTTAGCACTATTACCATGAGCACTATCACCAAGGGCACTGTCACCATGAGCACTATCACCATGAGCACTGTCACCATAAACACTGTCACCGGGGGCACTGTCAATATTAGCACTGTCACTGTGGGCATTATCACCGTGAGCACTATCACAATGGGCACTGTCACCATGGGCCCTGTCACCATTAGCACTATCACCATGAGCACTATCACCATGTACACTGTCACCATGAGCAGGGTCACCATGAGAACTATCACCATGGTCACTGTCACCATGGGAACGGTCACCATGGGCACTGTTAACATGAGCACTGTCACCATGGAAACTCTCACCCTGAGCATTGTCACCATGGGAAATGTCACCATGGGCAATGTGACCATGGGCACTGTCACCATGGGAATTGTCACCATGAGCACTGTCACCATGGGCACTGTGACCATGGACACTGTCACCATGGGCACTGTCATCATGGGCACTCTCACCATGGGCACTGGCACAATGGACGCTGTCACCATGGGCACTGTCAACCTGAGCACTGTCACCATGGGAACTCTCACCATGAGCACTGTTATCATGTGAAATGTCAACATGGGCATTATCATTATGGGCACTGTCACCATGGGCAGTGTCACCATGAGCAGTGTCACCATGGACACTGTCTCCATGGGAACTGTCACCATAAGCACTATCACCGTGAGCACTATCACCATGAGGACTATCACCAAGGGCACTGTCATCGTGAGCACTATCACCGTGAGCACTGTCACTGTGGGCACAGTCACCGTGTGCACTGTCACCATGAGCACTCTCACCTTGGGAAATGCCAGCATGGGAACGGTCACCATGGGCACTCTCAAGATGAGCACTATCACCATGGGAAATCTCACCATGAGCACTGTCACCATGGGAATTGTCACCATGAGCACTCTCACCATAGGCACTGTTACCATGAGCACTGTCACCATGGGCACTGTCACCATGGTAAATGTCACCATGAGCTCTTTCACCTTGACCACTGTCAGCATGGGCTGTGTCACCATAAGCAATATCACCATGGGCAGTGTCACCATTAGCATTATTACCATGGACACTGTCACCATGAGCTCTATCATCGTGAGCACTGTCACCGTGGGCACTGTCAATGTGTGCACTGTCACCATAGGAAATCTCACCATGGGAAATGTCACGATGGGCACTAATACCATGGGAAGTGTCACCATGGGAACGGTCACCATGGCCGCTCTCACCATTGGCACTCTCACCATGGGCACTGTCACCATGGGCACTGTCAACATGAGCACTGTCACCATAGGAACTCTCACCATGAGCACTGTCACCATGAGAAATGTCACCATGGGCACTGTCACCATGGGCACTGTCACCATGGACACTGTCACCATGAGCACTATTATCATGGGCAGTGCCACCATAAGAAATTTCACCATGGGAACTCCACCCATGTACACCGCCAGCATGAGCACAGTCACCATGGGCAGTGTCACCATGAGCACTGTCACCATGGGCACTGTAACCATGGGAACTGTCACCATGAGCACTGTTACCGTGAGTACTATCTCCATGGGCAGTGTCACCGTGAGCAATATCACCATGAGCAATGTCACCGTGAGCACTCTTATACTGGGGACTACCACCAAGGGCACTGTCTCCGTGATCACTGTCACCGTGAGCACTGGCACCATGGGCACTGTCACCATGGACACTGTCACAATGGGCACTGTCAACATGAGCACTGTCACCAAGGGAACTCTCACCATGAGCACTGTAACCATGGGAAATGTCACCATGGGCACTGTCACCATGGAAACTGTCACCATGAGCACTATCATCATGGGCAGTGCCACCATAAGGAATTTCACCATGGGAACTCCAACCATGTACACCGCTAGCATGAGCACAGTCATCATGGGCAGTGTCACCATGAACACTGTCACCATGAGCACTGTAACCATTGGCACTGCCACCTAGGGCACTGTCAGCATGGGTACTGTCACCATGGGCACTGTCACCATGGACATTGCCACAGTGACCACTGTCACCGTGAGCACTGTCACCATGGAAACTGTCACCATGAGCACTGTCACCAGTGACAGTGTCACCATGGGCACTGTCAACATGAGCAGTGTCACCATGGAATTCTCACCATGAGCACAGTCACCATGGGAAATGTCACCATGGGCAGTGTCACCTTGGGCACTCTCACCATGGGGAGTGTCACCATGAGCACTGTCACCATGGGCAGTGTCACCTTGAGCACTATCACCAAGGGCACTGTCACCGTGAGCACTATCACAGTGAGCACTGTCACCATGGGTAATGTCACCGTGTGCACTGTCACCATGAGCACTGTCACCATGAGCACTATCACCATGGGAACGGTCATCATGGGCACTGTCACCATGGGAACTGTCCACATGAGCACTGTCACGATGGACACTGTCAGCATGGGCACTGTCACCATTGACACTGTCACAATGGGCACTGTCAACATGAGCATTGTCACCATGGGAACTCTCACTAAGAGCACTGTCAACATGGGAAATTTCATCATGGGCACTCTCACCATGGGCACTCTCACCATGGGCACTCTCACCATGGACACTGTCACCATGAGCACTATCATCATGGGCAGTGCCACCATGAGGAATTTCACCATGGGAACTCCAACCATGTACACCGCCAGCATGAGCACAGTCACCATGGGCAGTGTCTCCATGAGCACTGTCACCTTGGGCACTTTCAACATGGGCACTCTCAACATGGGGACTGTCACCATGGACACTGTCATCATGATCTCTGTAACCATGGGAACTGTCACCATGAGCACTGCCATCTTGGGAACTGCCACCATGGACACTGCTACCATGAGCACTGTAACCATTGGCACTACCACTATGGGCACACTCACCATGGGTACTGTCACCATAGGTACTGTCACCATGAACACAGCCACAGTGAGCACTGTCACCGTGAGCACTGTCACCATGGGAACTGTCACCATGAGCACTGTCATCTTGGGAACCACCACCATGGACACTGCCACCATGAGCACTGTAACCATTGGCAGTGCCACCGTGGGCACAGTCACCATGGGTACTGTCACCATGGGCACTGTCACCATTGACAGTGCCACAGTGAGCACTGTCACCGTGGGCACTGTCACCATGAGCACTGTCACCATGGGCACTGTCACCATGGACACTTTCACCATGGGCAGTGACTGTCACCATGGGCACTCTCACCATGGGCACTGTCACCATGGGCACTGTCACCATGGACCCAGTCACCATGGGCATTGTCACCATGGGCAGTGTCACCATGGGAACTCTCACCATGAGCACTGTAACCATGGGAAATGTCACCCTGGGCACTGTCACCATGGGCACTGTCACCATGGACACTGTCACCATGAGCACTATCATCATGGGCAGTGCCACCATAAGGAATTTCACCATGGGAACTCCACCCATGTACACCGCCAGCATGAGCACAGTCACCATGGGCAGTGTCACCATGAGCACTCTCACCATGGGCACTTTCAACATGGGCACTGTCACCATGAGAACTGCCACCAGGAGCACTATCACCATGAGCACTATCACCAACGGCATTGTCACCGTGAGCACTATCTCCGTGAGCACTGTCACCATGGGCACTTTCAACATGGCCAATGTCACCATGGGCACTCTCACCATGGACACTGTCATCATGAGCTCTGTTACCATTGAAACTGTCACCATGAGCACTGTCATCTTGGGAACTGCCACCATGGACACTGCCACCATGAGCACTGTAACCATTGGCACTGTTATCGTGCGCACTTTCACCATGGGAACTGTCAATATGAGCACTGTCACTGTGGGCACTGTCTCCATGGGCACTCTAAGCATGGGCACTGTCACCATGGGCACTGTCAACATGAGCACTGTCACCATGGGCAGTGTCACCATGAGCAATATCAACATGGGCACTGTCACTGTGAGCACTATTACCATGTGCACTATCACCATGTGCATTATCACCGTGAGCAATGTCACCGGGGGCACAGTCACCGTTTGCACTGTCACCATGAGCACTATCACCATGGGAAATGTCACCATGGGAACGGTCACCATGGGCACTGTCAATATGAGAACTGTCACCATGGGAAATGTCACCATGGGCACTATCACCATGCAGAGTGTCACAGTGGGCACTGTCACCATGGGCACTCTCACCATGGACACTGTCACCATGTGAACTGTCACCATGAGCACTATCACCGTGAGCACTGTCACCTTGGGCACTGTCACCATGAGCACTGTCACCATGGGCACTTTAACCATGGGAACTGTCACCATGAGCACTATCACCATGAGCACTATCACCATGGGCAGTGTCACCATGAGCAATATCACCATGGGCACTGTCACCGTGAGCACTATTACCATGGGCACTATCACCAAGGGCACTGTCATCGTGAGCAGTGTCACCATGAGCACTGTCACCGTGGGCACTGTCACCATGAGAACTGTCACCATGGGCACTGTCACCATGGGAACTCTCACCATGAGTACTGTCACTGTGGACACTATCACCGTGAGCAATATCACAATGGGCACTGTCACCATGAGCACTATCACCAAGGGCACTGTTACCGTGAACACCATTACCATAGGCACTATCACCATGAGCACTATCACCGTGTGCACTGTCACCATGAGCACTATCACCATGGGAAGTGTCACCATGGGCACTGTCAACATGAGCACTGTCACCATGGGAACTCTCACCATGAGCACTTTCACAATGGGAAATGTCACCATGGGCACTGTCACCATCGGCACTGTCACCATGGGAACTGTCACCATGAGCACTATCATCATGAGCAAAATCACCATGGGCAGTGTCACCGTGAGCAATATCACCAGGGGCAGTGTCACCATGAGCACTATCACCATGAGCACGAACACCATTGGAACTGTCACCATGTGCACTGTCAACATGAGCACTTACACCCTGGGAACTCTCACCATGGGCACTGTCACCATGGGCAGTGTCACCATGGACACTGTCACCATGAGCACTATCATCATGGGCAGTGCCATCATGAGGAATTTCACCATGGGAACTCCAACCATGTACACCGCCAGCATGAGCACAGTCACCATGGGCAGTGTCACCATGAGCACTGTCACCATGGGCACTTTCAACATGGCCAATGTCACCATGGGCACTGTCACCATGGACACTGTCATCATGAGCTCTGTTACCACGGACACTGCCACCATGAGCACTGTAACCATTGGCACTGCCACTGTGGTCACTGTCACCATGGGTACTGTCACCATGGGCACTGTCACCATGGACACTGCCACAGTGAGCACTGTAACAGTGAGCACTGTCACCATGGGCACTGTCACCAAGGAACTCTCACCATGAGCACTGTCACCATGGAAAATGTCACCATGGACAGTGTCACCACAGGCACTGTTACCATGGGCAGTGTCACCATGAGCACTATCACCATGGTCTGTGTCACCATAAGCAATATCACCAAGGGCACTGTCACCATGAGCACTATTACCATGGACACTATCACCATGAGCACTATCATTGTGAGCACTGTCACCGTGAGCACTGTCACCGTGTACACTGTCACCATGAGCACTGTCACCATGAGCAATATCACCATGGGAAGTAACATCATGGGAACGGTCACCATGGGCACTCTCACCATGGGCACTGTCACCATGGGCACTGTCGCCATGGACACTGTCAACATGGGCACTGTCAACATGAGCATTGTCACCATACGAACTCTCACCATGAGCACTGTCACAATGGGAAATGTCACCATGGGCATTGTCACCATGGGAACTGTCACCATGGACACTGTCACCATCAGCAGTATCATCATGGGCAGTGCCACCATAAGGAATTTCACCATGGGAACTCCAACCATGTACACCGCCAGCATGAGAACAGTCACCATGGGCATTGTAACCATGAGCACTATCACCAAGGGCACTGTCACCATGAGCACTATCACCATGGGAAATGTCACCATGGGAACGGTCACCATGGGCACTGTCACCATGTGAACTTTCACCATGAGCACTATCACCAAGGGCACTGTCACCATGAGCACTGTCACCATGGGCACTTTCAACATGGGCACTGTCACCATAGGCAATGTCACCATGGGCACTGTCACCATGGGCACTGTCACCATGGACACTTTCACCATGGGCAGTGACTGTCACCATGGGCACTCTCACCATGGGCACTGTCACCATGGGCACTGTCACCATGGACCCAGTCACCATGGGCATTGTCACCATGGGCAGTGTCACAATGGGAACTCTCACCATGAGCACTGTAACCATGGGAAATGTCACCCTGGGCACTGTCACCATGGTCACTGTCACCATGGACCCAGTCACCATGAGAACTGTCACCATGAACACTGTCACCATGAGCACTATCATCATGGGAAATGTCACCATGGGCACTGTCACCATGGGCACTATCACCATGCAAAGTGTCACAGTGGGCCCTGTCACCATGGGCACTGTCACCATGGACACTGTCACCATGTGAACTGTCACCATGAGCACTATCACCGTGAGAACTGTCACCTTGGGCACTGTCACCATGGGCACTTTAACCATGGGAACTGTCACCATGAGCACTATCACAATGAGCACTATCACCATGGGCAGTGTCACCATGAGCAATATCACCAAGGGCACTGTCACCGTGAACACTATTACCATGGGCACTATCACCAAGGGCCCTGTCACCGTGAGCAATGTCACCATGAGCACTGTCACCGTGGGCACTGTCACCATGAGAACTGTCACCATGGGCACTGTCACCATGGGAACTCTCACCATGAGTACTGTTACTGTGGACACTATCACCGTGAGCAATATCACAATGGGCACTGTCACCATGAGCACTATCACCAAGGGCACTGTTACCGTGAACACCATTACCATAGGCACTATCACCATGAGCACTATCACCGTGTGCACTGTCACCCTGAGCACTGTCACCATGAGCACTATCATCATGGGCAGTGCCACCATAAGGAATTTCACCATGGGAACTCCACCCATGTACACCGCCAGCATGAGCACAGTCACCATGGGCAGTGTCACCATGAGCACTCTCACCATGGGCACTTTCAACTAGGGCACTGTCACCATGCAAACTGCCACCAGGAGCACTATCACCATGAGCACTATCACCAAGGGCATTGTCACCATGAGCACGATCTCCGTGAGCATTATCACCGTGAGCACTGTCACCATGGGCACTTTCAACATGGCCAATGTCAGCATGGGCACTCTCACCATGGACACTGTCATCATGAGCACTGTAACCATTGGCACTGTTACCGTGCGCACTTTCACCATGGGAACTGTCAATATGGGCACTGTCACTGTGGGCACTGTCTCCATGGGCACTCTCACCATGAGCACTGTCACCATGGACACTGTCACAATGGGCACTGTCAACATGAGCACTGTCACCATGGGCAGTGTCACCGTGAGCAATATCAACATGGGCACTGTCACTGTGAGCAGTATTACCATGTGCACTATCACCATGTGCACTATCACCGTGAGCACTGTCACCGGGGGCACTGTCACCGTTTGCACTGTCACCATGAGAACTATCACCATGGGAAATGTAACCATGGGAACGGTCACCATGGGCACTGTCAAGATGAGCACTGTCACCATGGGCACTGTCACCATTAGCACTTTCACCATGGGAAATGTCACCATGGGCACTGTCACCATGGGCACTATCAGCATGCAAAGTGTCACAGTGGGCACTGTCACCATGGGCACTCTCACCATGGGCACTGTCACCATGTGAACTGTCACCATGAGCACTATCACCGTAAGCACTGTCATCTTGGGCACTGTCACCATGAGCACTGTCACCATGGGCACTTTAACCATGGGAACTGTCACCATGACCACTATCACCATGAGCACTGTCACCTTGGGCACTGTCACCATGAGCACTGTCACCATGGGCACTTTAACCATGGGAACTGTCACCATGAGCACTATCACCGTGTGCACTGTCACCTTGGGCACTGTCACCATGAGCACTGTCACCTTGGGCACTTTAACCATGGGAACTGTCACCATGAGCACTATCACCATGGGCAGTGTCACCATGAGCAATATCACCATTGGCAGTGTCACCATGAGCACTATTACCATGGGCACTATCACCAAGGGCACTGTCACCGTGAGCAATGTCACCATGAGAACTGTCACCATGGGCACTGTCACCATGGGAACTCTCACCATGAGTACTGTCACTGTGGACACTATCACCGTGAGCAATATCACAATGGGCACTGTCACCATGAGCACTATCACCAAGGGCACTATTACCGTGAACACCATTACCATAGGCACTATCACCATGAGCACTATCACCGTGTGCACTGTCACCATGAGCACTATCACCATGGGAAGTGTCACCATGGGCACTGTCAACATGAGCACTGTCACCATGGGAACTCTCACCATGAGCACTTTCACAATGGGAAATGTCACCATGGGCACTGTCACCATCGGCACTGTCACCATGGGAACTGTCACCATGAGCACTATCATCATGAGCACAATCACCATGGGCAGTGTCACCGTGAGCAATATCACCAGGGGCAGTGTCACCATGAGCACTATCACCATGAGCACGATCACCATGGGAACTGTCCCCGTGTGCACTGTCAAAATGAGCACTTACACCATGGGCACTCTCACCATGGGCACTGTCACCATGGGCACTGTCACCATGGACCCAGTCACCATGGGCATTGTCACCATGGGCAGTGTCACCATGGGAACTCTCACCATGAGCACTGTAACCATGGGAAATGTCACCCTGGGCACTGTCACCATGGGCACTGTCACCATGGACACTGTCACCATGAGCACTATCATCATGGGCAGTGCCACCATAAGGAATTTCACCATGGGAACTCCACCCATGTACACCGCCAGCATGAGCACAGTCACCATGGGCAGTGTCACCATGAGCACTCTCACCATGGGCACTTTCAACATGGGCACTGTCACCATGAGAACTGCCACCAGGAGCACTATCACCATGAGCACTATCACCAACGGCATTGTCACCGTGAGCACTATCTCCGTGAGCACTGTCACCATGGGCACTTTCAACATGGCCAATGTCACCATGGGCACTCTCACCATGGACACTGTCATCATGAGCTCTGTTACCATTGAAACTGTCACCATGAGCACTGTCATCTTGGGAACTGCCACCATGGACACTGCCACCATGAGCACTGTAACCATTGGCACTGTTACCGTGCGCACTTTCACCATGGGAACTGTCAATATGAGCACTGTCACTGTGGGCACTGTCTCCATGGGCACTCTAAGCATGGGCACTGTCACCATGGGCACTGTCAACATGAGCACTGTCACCATGGGCAGTGTCACCATGAGCAATATCAACATGGGCACTGTCACTGTGAGCACTATTACCATGTGCACTATCACCATGTGCATTATCACCGTGAGCAATGTCACCGGGGGCACAGTCACCGTTTGCACTGTCACCATGAGCACTATCACCATGGGAAATGTCACCATGGGAACGGTCACCATGGGCACTGTCAATATGAGAACTGTCACCATGGGAAATGTCACCATGGGCACTATCACCATGCAGAGTGTCACAGTGGGCACTGTCACCATGGGCACTCTCACCATGGACACTGTCACCATGTGAACTGTCACCATGAGCACTATCACCGTGAGCACTGTCACCTTGGGCACTGTCACCATGAGCACTGTCACCATGGGCACTTTAACCATGGGAACTGTCACCATGAGCACTATCACCATGAGCACTATCACCATGGGCAGTGTCACCATGAGCAATATCACCATGGGCACTGTCACCGTGAGCACTATTACCATGGGCACTATCACCAAGGGCACTGTCATCGTGAGCAATGTCACCATGAGCACTGTCACCGTGGGCACTGTCACCATGAGAACTGTCACCATGGGCACTGTCACCATGGGAACTCTCACCATGAGTACTGTCACTGTGGACACTATCACCGTGAGCAATATCACAATGGGCACTGTCACCATGAGCACTATCACCAAGGGCACTGTTACCGTGAACACCATTACCATAGGCACTATCACCATGAGCACTATCACCGTGTGCACTGTCACCATGAGCACTATCACCATGGGAAGTGTCACCATGGGCACTGTCAACATGAGCACTGTCACCATGGGAACTCTCACCATGAGCACTTTCACAATGGGAAATGTCACCATGGGCACTGTCACCATCGGCACTGTCACCATGGGAACTGTCACCATGAGCACTATCATCATGAGCAAAATCACCATGGGCAGTGTCACCGTGAGCAATATCACCAGGGGCAGTGTCACCATGAGCACTATCACCATGAGCACGAACACCATTGGAACTGTCACCATGTGCACTGTCAACATGAGCACTTACACCCTGGGAACTCTCACCATGGGCACTGTCACCATGGGCAGTGTCACCATGGACACTGTCACCATGAGCACTATCATCATGGGCAGTGCCATCATGAGGAATTTCACCATGGGAACTCCAACCATGTACACCGCCAGCATGAGCACAGTCACCATGGGCAGTGTCACCATGAGCACTGTCACCATGGGCACTTTCAACATGGCCAATGTCACCATGGGCACTGTCACCATGGACACTGTCATCATGAGCTCTGTTACCACGGACACTGCCACCATGAGCACTGTAACCATTGGCACTGCCACTGTGGTCACTGTCACCATGGGTACTGTCACCATGGGCACTGTCACCATGGACACTGCCACAGTGAGCACTGTAACAGTGAGCACTGTCACCATGGGCACTGTCACCAAGGAACTCTCACCATGAGCACTGTCACCATGGAAAATGTCACCATGGACAGTGTCACCACAGGCACTGTTACCATGGGCAGTGTCACCATGAGCACTATCACCATGGTCTGTGTCACCATAAGCAATATCACCAAGGGCACTGTCACCATGAGCACTATTACCATGGACACTATCACCATGAGCACTATCATTGTGAGCACTGTCACCGTGAGCACTGTCACCGTGTACACTGTCACCATGAGCACTGTCACCATGAGCAATATCACCATGGGAAGTAACATCATGGGAACGGTCACCATGGGCACTCTCACCATGGGCACTGTCACCATGGGCACTGTCGCCATGGACACTGTCAACATGGGCACTGTCAACATGAGCATTGTCACCATACGAACTCTCACCATGAGCACTGTCACAATGGGAAATGTCACCATGGGCACTGTCACCATGGGAACTGTCACCATGGACACTGTCACCATCAGCAGTATCATCATGGGCAGTGCCACCATAAGGAATTTCACCATGGGAACTCCAACCATGTACACCGCCAGCATGAGAACAGTCACCATGGGCATTGTAACCATGAGCACTATCACCAAGGGCACTGTCACCATGAGCACTATCACCATGGGAAATGTCACCATGGGAACGGTCACCATGGGCACTGTCACCATGTGAACTTTCACCATGAGCACTATCACCAAGGGCACTGTCACCATGAGCACTGTCACCATGGGCACTTTCAACATGGGCACTGTCACCATAGGCAATGTCACCATGGGCACTGTCACCATGGGCACTGTCACCATGGACACTTTCACCATGGGCAGTGACTGTCACCATGGGCACTCTCACCATGGGCACTGTCACCATGGGCACTGTCACCATGGACCCAGTCACCATGGGCATTGTCACCATGGGCAGTGTCACAATGGGAACTCTCACCATGAGCACTGTAACCATGGGAAATGTCACCCTGGGCACTGTCACCATGGTCACTGTCACCATGGACCCAGTCACCATGAGAACTGTCACCATGAACACTGTCACCATGAGCACTATCATCATGGGAAATGTCACCATGGGCACTGTCACCATGGGCACTATCACCATGCAAAGTGTCACAGTGGGCCCTGTCACCATGGGCACTGTCACCATGGACACTGTCACCATGTGAACTGTCACCATGAGCACTATCACCGTGAGAACTGTCACCTTGGGCACTGTCACCATGGGCACTTTAACCATGGGAACTGTCACCATGAGCACTATCACAATGAGCACTATCACCATGGGCAGTGTCACCATGAGCAATATCACCAAGGGCACTGTCACCGTGAACACTATTACCATGGGCACTATCACCAAGGGCCCTGTCACCGTGAGCAATGTCACCATGAGCACTGTCACCGTGGGCACTGTCACCATGAGAACTGTCACCATGGGCACTGTCACCATGGGAACTCTCACCATGAGTACTGTTACTGTGGACACTATCACCGTGAGCAATATCACAATGGGCACTGTCACCATGAGCACTATCACCAAGGGCACTGTTACCGTGAACACCATTACCATAGGCACTATCACCATGAGCACTATCACCGTGTGCACTGTCACCCTGAGCACTGTCACCATGAGCACTATCATCATGGGCAGTGCCACCATAAGGAATTTCACCATGGGAACTCCACCCATGTACACCGCCAGCATGAGCACAGTCACCATGGGCAGTGTCACCATGAGCACTCTCACCATGGGCACTTTCAACTAGGGCACTGTCACCATGCAAACTGCCACCAGGAGCACTATCACCATGAGCACTATCACCAAGGGCATTGTCACCATGAGCACGATCTCCGTGAGCATTATCACCGTGAGCACTGTCACCATGGGCACTTTCAACATGGCCAATGTCAGCATGGGCACTCTCACCATGGACACTGTCATCATGAGCACTGTAACCATTGGCACTGTTACCGTGCGCACTTTCACCATGGGAACTGTCAATATGGGCACTGTCACTGTGGGCACTGTCTCCATGGGCACTCTCACCATGAGCACTGTCACCATGGACACTGTCACAATGGGCACTGTCAACATGAGCACTGTCACCATGGGCAGTGTCACCGTGAGCAATATCAACATGGGCACTGTCACTGTGAGCAGTATTACCATGTGCACTATCACCATGTGCACTATCACCGTGAGCACTGTCACCGGGGGCACTGTCACCGTTTGCACTGTCACCATGAGAACTATCACCATGGGAAATGTAACCATGGGAACGGTCACCATGGGCACTGTCAAGATGAGCACTGTCACCATGGGCACTGTCACCATTAGCACTTTCACCATGGGAAATGTCACCATGGGCACTGTCACCATGGGCACTATCACCATGCAAAGTGTCACAGTGGGCACTGTCACCATGGGCACTCTCACCATGGGCACTGTCACCATGTGAACTGTCACCATGAGCACTATCACCGTAAGCACTGTCATCTTGGGCACTGTCACCATGAGCACTGTCACCATGGGCACTTTAACCATGGGAACTGTCACCATGACCACTATCACCATGAGCACTGTCACCTTGGGCACTGTCACCATGAGCACTGTCACCATGGGCACTTTAACCATGGGAACTGTCACCATGAGCACTATCACCGTGTGCACTGTCACCTTGGGCACTGTCACCATGAGCACTGTCACCTTGGGCACTTTAACCATGGGAACTGTCACCATGAGCACTATCACCATGGGCAGTGTCACCATGAGCAATATCACCATTGGCACTGTCACCATGAGCACTATTACCATGGGCACTATCACCAAGGGCACTGTCACCGTGAGCAATGTCACCATGAGAACTGTCACCATGGGCACTGTCACCATGGGAACTCTCACCATGAGTACTGTCACTGTGGACACTATCACCGTGAGCAATATCACAATGGGCACTGTCACCATGAGCACTATCACCAAGGGCACTATTACCGTGAACACCATTACCATAGGCACTATCACCATGAGCACTATCACCGTGTGCACTGTCACCATGAGCACTATCACCATGGGAAGTGTCACCATGGGCACTGTCAACATGAGCACTGTCACCATGGGAACTCTCACCATGAGCACTTTCACAATGGGAAATGTCACCATGGGCACTGTCACCATCGGCACAGTCACCATGGGAACTGTCACCATGAGCACTATCATCATGAGCACAATCACCATGGGCAGTGTCACCGTGAGCAATATCACCAGGGGCAGTGTCACCATGAGCACTATCACCATGAGCACGATCACCATGGGAACTGTCCCCGTGTGCACTGTCAAAATGAGCACTTACACCATGGGCACTCTCACCATGGGCACTGTCACCATGGGCACTGTCACCATGGACCCAGTCACCATGGGCATTGTCACCATGGGCAGTGTCACCATGGGAACTCTCACCATGAGCACTGTAACCATGGGAAATGTCACCCTGGGCACTGTCACCATGGGCACTGTCACCATGGACACTGTCACCATGAGCACTATCATCATGGGCAGTGCCACCATAAGGAATTTCACCATGGGAACTCCACCCATGTACACCGCCAGCATGAGCACAGTCACCATGGGCAGTGTCACCATGAGCACTCTCACCATGGGCACTTTCAACATGGCCTATGTCACCATGGGCACTCTCACCATGGACACTGTCATCATGAGCACTGTAACCATTGGCACTGTTACCGTGCGCACTTTCACCATGGGAAATGTCAATATGAGCACTGTCACTGTGGGCACTGTCTCCATGGGCACTCTCACCATGGGCACAGTTACCATGCACACTGTCACCATGGGACTGTCACCATGGACATTGCCACAGTCAGCACTGTCACCGTGAGCACTGTCACCATGGGAAATGTCACCATGAGCACTGTCACCATGGGAACTGTCACCATGAGCACTGTCACCATGAGTACTATCACCATGGGTACTGTCACCATGGGAATGGTCACCATGGGCACTGTCAACATGAACACTGTCACCATGGAAACTCTCACCATGAGCACTGTCACAATGGGCACTGTCACCATGGGAACTGTCACCATGGGCACTTTCAACATGGGCACTGTCACCATGGGAACTGTCACCATGAGCACTATGACCTTTAGCACTATTACCATGAGCACTATCACCAAGGGCACTGTCACCATGAGCACTATCACCATGAGCACTGTCACCATAAACACTGTCACCGGGGGCACTGTCAATATTAGCACTGTCACTGTGGGCATTATCACCGTGAGCACTATCACAATGGGCACTGTCACCATGGGCCCTGTCACCATTAGCACTATCACCATGAGCACTATCACCATGTACACTGTCACCATGAGCAGGGTCACCATGAGAACTATCACCATGGTCACTGTCACCATGGGAACGGTCACCATGGGCACTGTTAACATGAGCACTGTCACCATGGAAACTCTCACCCTGAGCATTGTCACCATGGGAAATGTCACCATGGGCAATGTGACCATGGGCACTGTCACCATGGGAATTGTCACCATGAGCACTGTCACCATGGGCACTGTGACCATGGACACTGTCACCATGGGCACTGTCATCATGGGCACTCTCACCATGGGCACTGGCACAATGGACGCTGTCACCATGGGCACTGTCAACCTGAGCACTGTCACCATGGGAACTCTCACCATGAGCACTGTTATCATGTGAAATGTCAACATGGGCATTATCATTATGGGCACTGTCACCATGGGCAGTGTCACCATGAGCAGTGTCACCATGGACACTGTCTCCATGGGAACTGTCACCATAAGCACTATCACCGTGAGCACTATCACCATGAGGACTATCACCAAGGGCACTGTCATCGTGAGCACTATCACCGTGAGCACTGTCACTGTGGGCACAGTCACCGTGTGCACTGTCACCATGAGCACTCTCACCTTGGGAAATGCCATCATGGGAACGGTCACCATGGGCACTCTCAAGATGAGCACTATCACCATGGGAAATCTCACCATGAGCACTGTCACCATGGGAATTGTCACCATGAGCACTCTCACCATAGGCACTGTTACCATGAGCACTGTCACCATGGGCACTGTCACCATGGTAAATGTCACCATGAGCTCTTTCACCTTGACCACTGTCAGCATGGGCTGTGTCACCATAAGCAATATCACCATGGGCAGTGTCACCATTAGCATTATTACCATGGACACTGTCACCATGAGCTCTATCATCGTGAGCACTGTCACCGTGGGCACTGTCAATGTGTGCACTGTCACCATAGGACATCTCACCATGGGAAATGTCACGATGGGCACTAATACCATGGGAAGTGTCACCATGGGAACGGTCACCATGGCCGCTCTCACCATTGGCACTCTCACCATGGGCACTGTCACCATGGGCACTGTCAACATGAGCACTGTCACCATAGGAACTCTCACCATGAGCACTGTCACCATGAGAAATGTCACCATGGGCACTGTCACCATGGGCACTGTCACCATGGACACTGTCACCATGAGCACTATTATCATGGGTAGTGCCACCATAAGAAATTTCACCATGGGAACTCCACCCATGTACACCGCCAGCATGAG
This sequence comes from Balaenoptera physalus, assembly GCF_965194825.1. NCBI lineage: Eukaryota > Metazoa > Chordata > Mammalia > Artiodactyla > Balaenopteridae > Balaenoptera > Balaenoptera physalus. Next base: position 602,824 of record NW_028126274.1, on the reverse strand, counting down.
CACTGTCACCATGGGCAGTGTCACCATGAGCACTGTCACCATGGGCACTGTAACCATGGGAACTGTCACCATGAGCACTGTTACCGTGAGTACTATCTCCATGGGCAGTGTCACCGTGAGCAATATCACCATGAGCAATGTCACCGTGAGCACTCTTATACTGGGGACTACCACCAAGGGCACTGTCTCCGTGATCACTGTCACCGTGAGCACTGGCACCATGGGCACTGTCAGCATGGACACTGTCACAATGGGCACTGTCAACATGAGCACTGTCACCAAGGGAACTCTCACCATGAGCACTGTAACCATGGGAAATGTCACCATGGGCACTGTCACCATGGAAACTGTCACCATGAGCACTATCATCATGGGCAGTGCCACCATAAGGAATTTCACCATGGGAACTCCAACCATGTACACCGCTAGCATGAGCACAGTCATCATGGGCAGTGTCACCATGAACACTGTCACCATGAGCACTCTAACCATTGGCACTGCCACCTAGGGCACTGTCAGCATGGGTACTCTCACCATGGGCACTGTCACCATGGACATTGCCACAGTGACCACTGTCACCGTGAGCACTGTCACCATGGAAACTGTCACCATGAGCACTGTCACCAGTGACAGTGTCACCATGGGCACTGTCAACATGAGCAGTGTCACCATGGAATTCTCACCATGAGCACAGTCACCATGGGAAATGTCACCATGGGCAGTGTCACCTTGGGCACTCTCACCATGGGGAGTGTCACCATGAGCACTGTCACCATGGGCAGTGTCACCTTGAGCACTATCACCAAGGGCACTGTCACCGTGAGCACTATCACAGTGAGCACTGTCACCATGGGTAATGTCACCGTGTGCACTATCACCATGAGCACTGTCACCATGAGCACTATCACCATGGGAACGGTCACCATGGGCACTGTCACCATGGGAACTGTCCACATGAGCACTGTCACGATGGACACTGTCAGCATGGGCACTGTCACCATTGACACTGTCACAATGGGCACTGTCAACATGAGCATTGTCACCATGGGAACTCTCACTAAGAGCACTGTCAACATGGGAAATTTCATCATGGGCACTCTCACCATGGGCACTCTCACCATGGGCACTCTCACCATGGACACTGTCACCATGAGCACTATCATCATGGGCAGTGCCACCATGAGGAATTTCACCATGGGAACTCCAACCATGTACACCGCCAGCATGAGCACAGTCACCATGGGCAGTGTCTCCATGAGCACTGTCACCTTGGGCACTTTCAACATGGGCACTCTCACCATGGGGACTGTCACCATGGACACTGTCATCATGATCTCTGTAACCATGGGAACTGTCACCATGAGCACTGCCATCTTGGGAACTGCCACCATGGACACTGCTACCATGAGCACTGTAACCATTGGCACTACCACTATGGGCACACTCACCATGGGTACTGTCACCATAGGTACTGTCACCATGAACACAGCCACAGTGAGCACTGTCACCGTGAGCACTGTCACCATGGGAACTGTCACCATGAGCACTGTCATCTTGGGAACCACCACCATGGACACTGCCACCATGAGCACTGTAACCATTGGCAGTGCCACCGTGGACACAGTCACCATGGGTACTGTCACCATGGGCACTGTCACCATTGACACTGCCACAGTGAGCACTGTCACCGTGGGCACTGTCACCATGAGCACTGTCACCATGGGCACTGTCACCATGGACACTTTCACCATGGGCAGTGACTGTCACCATGGGCACTCTCACCATGGGCACTGTCACCATGGGCACTGTCACCATGGACCCAGTCACCATGGGCATTGTCACCATGGGCAGTGTCACCATGGGAACTCTCACCATGAGCACTGTAACCATGGGAAATGTCACCCTGGGCACTGTCACCATGGGCACTGTCACCATGGACACTGTCACCATGAGCACTATCATCATGGGCAGTGCCACCATAAGGAATTTCACCATGGGAACGCCACCCATGTACACCGCCAGCATGAGCACAGTCACCATGGGCAGTGTCACCATGAGCACTCTCACCATGGGAACTTTCAACATGGGCACTGTCACCATGAGAACTACCACCATGAGCACTATCACCATGAGCACTATCACCAAGGGCATTGTCACCGTGAGCACTTTCTCCGTGAGCACTGTCACCATGGGCACTTTCAACATGGCCAATGTCACCATGGGCAATCTCACCATGGACACTGTCATCATGAGCTCTGTTACCATTGAAACTGTCACCATGAGCACTGTCATCTTGGGAACTGCCAAAATGGACACTGCCACCATGAGCACTGTAACCATTGGCACTGTTACCGTGTGCACTTTCATCATGGGAACTGTCAATATGAGCACTGTCACTGTGGGCACTGTCTCCATGGGCACTCTAAGCATGGGCACTGTCACCATGGGCACTGTCAACATGAGCACTGTCACCATGGGCAGTGTCACCATGAGCAATATCAACATGGGCACTGTCACTGTGAGCACTATTACCATGTGCACTATCACCATGTGCACTATCACCGTGAGTATTGTCACCGGGGGCACAGTCACCGTTTGCACTGTCACCATGAGCACTATCACCATGGGAAATGTCACCATGGGAACGGTCACCATGGGCACTGTCAATATGAGAAATGTCACCATGGGAACTGTCACCATGAGCACTGTCACCATGGGAAATGTCACCATGGGCACTGTCACCATGGGCACTATCACCATGCAGAGTGTCACAGTGGGCACTGTAAGCATGGGCACTCTCACCATGGACACTGTCACCATGTGA